>NC_057712.1:5297930-5305527 GCF_004010195.1 Chiloscyllium plagiosum | reverse complement strand
CTGGATGGGTATATGAATAGGAAGGTTTTAGAGGAATATGGGCCAAAGGAATATGAAGAGTCTATTTCCATGCTGTACATCTCTATGACTCTCTGACTCTACTTGATCATCAATCTGATGCTTGATACAGCATGATACTAAAACCACAGTATATTTCAATACTGCCAGCTTCACACTTTTTACCAGAAGATAATGATTTCAAATTGGTGTGTGCTTGCAACAACTCTATAAAAATACTGAAAATAAAAATACTGATGTTGTAATTATTAGGTACATAGTGCTCCACTTTTAATTTAATGGATCTTAAAGAACATCATGTAATTTTGGATTTTTAAAACTTATTTATGAAATCCAAAAAAATTTCTTTGTTCAATGAGTTGGATCAATAAAATGTTCAACCTATTAATAAACTGTATTTCTAAATTAATGCCATATTTTCAAAGATTTCATATAGCTGTGAAATGTTACTAAGTTCACACAAAAATAAATAGCCGCACAAATTTCTATATAAGCTCATGCTGGGAAGTGATCTGATACTGGAGGAACAGCAGCTGTGAACTGAGTGAGACTCGGCAGGACTTTCCCTGCAGCCCTTTCCAGGTTAGACTGACTTTTAAAAATGGTGGGAAACGCTGTCCATTAAAATAACCAAAATCAACCATCGTAGAAACAAATATTATCTTTGTCAGTTTGAAGCAACTCGCAAACAGCAACCCAACTGCACCTGAACAAATCTTAAGAAAGGAAATCTCAAATGTTCTTAAAATATGTGTCTCAAACATTGAATAGAAAATATAACAGGTGGGTTCCTGGTTTATTTGGAGAAAATGATAATAAAGCATTATTGTTTTGTTGCTGGTTCATAACTAAGTGAGGTAAAGAAGCACTTTAACACAGGAGGAAGCAAATCAGGTAATTACAATACAATTTACAATTTGGGGATTATATTAGTACAAAATGAAAAGCATAGAAACTGCTTTAATGTATTATGTTTTACGTGAAACACTTTTGTTATTTTAAGTGAATCAACGCTGCCTTATTATGTGCACTCTTTACAGCTGGTTTTTGAACTTCAGTGTATATATTTAATATTCACCTACTAGAGTACTTGAATCCTAGTTACTTATCAACCACATAGTGTCATTACCAAACCACAACACCTTGGTAGATTGTTGGATCATGCAACAGTATGAAATATATAAAGATTATACAGCAAATGATTTGCACGATTGGTTATGCCACCTCTTTGTTTCCTGGGACTTTTTGTGTCACTCTGCCATTACCCTCAATAAGTGTAGTTAAAAGGCAATTATTGCAGCCCTATATCCATTAAAAGTAATGGTAATTATAATTTTCCTGTAATTTCATGCTGCTGCTACTTAGACATTAAAGTAGCCTAAGTGACCCAGGTGTTATGTGATCACTGCCTCCAAACATTAGGCTTCATCTTTGGTTTTTAAAACATTACCAGTATTACTGAAATAAATTGAGTTTGGAACTGAGTAGTTCATCACTTAATTCTCCAAACCCATTGCACACATAAATATAACATCATTGTTTCTGTTCAAATGCAGTAGATTTGACTCATTTTTAAAACATATAACTTTGGAAGGTACAGGGAAATTTATACAATAATCGTATTGCTTTGGGCTGTGGACAGAGTTTTAACTGAAGCCTTTTTGTTAAAACTTGTCAGCTGAGTTACTGCTTGAGGAAACAAATTGTTATGTCAGTGACTTAATATAATGTCAGTGTGATGTAGCAGAAACTTTCTCCTGAGCGGTTTCAGCAATTCTGTACGTGCTTTGCCATCTCTGAGACTTACCATCCAGAAATACCAATGAAAAGTATGAAGATAAATATTTTTGTGTATTTGTTGCAATCTGGAATGTATTGCCTGAGTAGTAGAAGCAGATTCAGCATTCAAAAGTAAATTTCTATTTTATTCATTCATAGCATGTGGGTGTCCCTGGTTGGGCCAGCATTTAATGCCCATCCCTAATTACTCAGAGGGCAGTTATAAATCAACCACATTTCTGTGGGTCTGCAGTCACATGTAGACCAGACCAGGTAAGGGTATATTTCCTTCCTGCAAGGACATTAGCGAACCAGAGGGATTTTCCCTGAAAATCAATTCATGGTCATCAATAGACAATTAATTTTAGATTCCTTATTGAATTCAAATTCCACCAGGTTCCCAGAACATTAAGTGGGTTTTGGGGTTAATAGTCCAGCGGTAATGCCACTAGGCCGTTGTCTCAACTCAGGTAATAAATTTGGAAAGGGAACCTGTGCTTGGCTTTGGGGAAAAATGGCATTTGTCTCCCATAGCCATTAGACCATGAGATATAGGAGCAGAATTCAGCCAATTGGCCCATTGAGTCTGGTGTGCATTTAATCTTGGCTAACATATTTCTCAAACTCATTCTCCTGCATTTTCTCTGTAATCTTAGATCAACTTACTTATCAAGAACTTATCTATCTCTGTCTTAAGTCCATTCAGTGGCCTCCACTGCCCTCTGCAGTAATGAGTTCCACAGACTCATCACCCTCTGGCTAAAGAAATGTCTCCTTATTTTGGTTCTAACCTTCATCCCTTCATTCTGAGGCTGTGCCCTCAGGCCCTAGTCTCTCTGATTAGTGGCAACATCTTCAAATATCAATTGTTATAGGCATATTTTATTCAACAGTGGAAATATGCTCTTTAAGGTATTTCCCTATAACTATGAAATCACAGTGTGAATTAAAAGGATTCCTGTTAATTTTTGACATCACTTTACATTATAATGGGTGGAGCAAGAGTCCAGTAGAATATCCTCAGTTTAAAAATTGATGCAGTTATCTACAGTTTGACTATTTGCATAAAACTTGTCAAGTTATTTTAAAAATTGAAATTCACAGAAAAGCAACAACACTCAAATATTATCCACTCTGTACCACAGCTGGCATCAGAGAAATGACATCACCAAGACCCAAGATGCCCATCTTCTGAGGAAGGGTCACTGGACTCGAAACGTTACCTCTGATTTCTCTCCACAGATGCTGCCAGACCTGCTGAGCTTTTCCAGCAATTTCTGTTTTTGTTTCTCCTCATCTTCACCCTTCTTATCTTTATCACCCTTTTGCTTTTCTGTGAATTTCAATTTTTAAAATAACTTGACAAGTTTTATGCAAATAGTCAAACTGTAGTGGAACTTAAGTAAAAAAAAAAAATTATCATCAGGCTGGCATTTTGAACTTATTGTAAGTATATCTCCTGTCACACTACAGTTTTATTTATAAAAGTGAAAGGGAGCATGGAGTTAAATGGATAACAACAATGGGGAAAGAAGAACAGACTGAACTGTTGATACATGCAAATCATTCAAATTATAGACGAGACAATTATAAATCATAGAATATAGAACATTACAGCGCAGTACAGGGTCTTTGGCACTCGATGTTGCACTGACCTGTGAAACCAATCTGAAGCCCATCTAACCTACACTATTCCATTTTCATCCATATGTTTATCCAATGACCATCTAAAAGCCCTTAAAGTTGACGAGTCTACTACTGTTGCAGGCAGGCCATTCCATGCCCTTACTGCTCTCTGAGTAAAGAACCTACCTCTGACATCTGTCCCATATCTATTTCTCCTCAATTTAAAGCTATGGCCCCTCTTGCTAGACATCACCATCCAAGGAAAAAGGGTCTCACTGTCCACTCTATCTAATTGTCTGATCATCATTAAGTCACCTCTCAACCTTCTTCTCTCTAATGAAAACAGCCTCAAGTCCCTCAGCCTTTCCTCGTAAGTCCTTTCCTCCATATCAGGCAACATCCTAGTAAATCTCCTCTGAACCCTTTCCAAAGCTTCCACATCCATAATGCAGCGACCTGAATTGTACACAATACTCCAAGTGCAGTTGCACCAGAGTTTTGTACAACTACAGCATGACCTCATGGCTCTGAAATTCAATCCCTCTATTGATAAAAGCTAACACACTGTATGCCTCTTAACAGCCCTACCAAACTGTGTAGCAACTTCCAAGGATCTATGTACCTGGACACCGAGATCTCTCTGCTCATCTACACTACCAAGAATCTTGCCATTAGCCCAGTACTCTGTATTCTTGTTACTCCTTCCAAAGTGAATCATCTCACACCTTTCCCATTAAACTCCATTTGTTACCTCTCAGCCCAGCTTTGCAGCTTATCTTTGTCCCTCTGTAACCTACAACATCCTTCATCACTATCTACAACTCCACCGAACTCATTGTTATCCGTAAATTTACTAACCCATCCTTCCACGCCTTCATCCAGGTCATTTATAAAAATGACAAACAGCAGTGGCCCCAAAACAGATCCTTGCAGTACATCACTAGTAACTGAACTCCAGGATGAATATTACCCATCAACCACCACCCTCTGTCTTCTTACAGCTAGCTAATTTCTGATCCAAACTGCTAAGTCACTCTCAATCCCATGCCTCCGTATTTTCTACAATAGCCTACCATGGGGAAACTTATCAAATACTTTACTTAAATCAATATCCACTGTGCTGTTACCACCTGGTGTTGTGTGATTTTTAACTTTTTAAATGGTGAAATCTACATAGAACAGCTTCGAGACAAATACCTTACCATTAGCACAGTACTCTGTATTCTTGTTACTCCTTCCAAAGTTTATGTTTATTCCTGGCATGTGGGCATTACTGGCAGGGCCAAGACTTATTGCCTATCTCGAATTGCTCAGGGGCATTTAAGAGTCAACCATATAGCTGAAGGTCTGGAGTCATGTGTAGGTCAGACCAGGTAAGGACAGAAAATTTTGTCTAAATTTCCACTCGTGAAGCAGATAAGTTTTTCCTGAAAATTATTTTCAAATTATTATTGAATTCAAATTCCACCATCTGCTATTTCTTTGAACCAGCTCAGATCATGTATTCCAAACAACCACAAAATGCGTACAAGCAAGAACTATTTGCTTTTCCTATTTTAGTCCCGATTCTGTGGACCGGGATTTGTTGTATTCAATGGATTAACCCTGAGAAGATCTGTTGAAACTATTCATCATTATTTCCCACTATACAGATGCAGGAACAAAGTCAAACATCAAGCATGGCATCATATTGCTTTCTTACGCATTAGCAATTAGACAAGGGGAAAATCAACTTGACAACCTTTCAGAAATTATTTTCTCTCAACATTCATTGAAATGTCTTGAATATAGAGCAATTGATATCCAGTTTTTCTCCATCGTAAGTATTAATATGTATGTATTTTCAAACTGAGTTAAAGAGGTCATCAAATAGGCAGACTCCTGACAGTAATATTTCAATACAGGGAAATATAAGGTAATTCATTGTGGTTGGAGAAACATGGAGAAACAATAGAGGTTCAATAGTATAACTTCAAGGAGAGTACTGGAGGGATCTCATGGTTCACATGGATAAATCTCTGAAGGTGGTCAAGCAAGATGGAACAGTTGTTGTGAAGATTTATTGGATCCTTGGGTTTATAAATAGTGGTATAGAGTATGAAAGCAAGGAAGTGATGCAACACACCTCTACAAATCATTGATCAGACCACAGTCAAAGTATTGTGTTCAGCTCTGAGCATCTTATTTAAGGAAAGATGGTAAAACCCTGGAGAGAGCTCAAAGGAGATTTTACTAGAATGATACCAGAAATGAAAGATTTCAGACAAAAGGCAAGATTAGGAAAACTGGACTTATTCTCCTTGGAGAAGAGAAGATTAAGACTTGACCTCATCGAGGTGTTCAAAATTACAAACAATTTTGATGGGGTAAAGATGGATATTCCATTTCCACTTGTTAGCGTGTAGATAACTGTGGGGGGAGGGCACACTGACAAGACTGTCAGCAAAAGCACTAGGGGTGAAATGAGGAGAACCTTCTTTCCTAAGACAGTTGTTAGGATTTGGAACGTGCTGCCTAGGAGAGTGGTGAAGGTGGCCTTTATGGGAGGTTTCAAAGAGAGCTGGAGATATGTTTGAGATGGATGGATTTTGAGGGCTAAGGAGATAAGGGTGGAGAATGGAACTAACTGGGAACTCTTTCAGGAGCAGACACAATGGGTCAAATGGCCTCCTTCAGTAAAAATCTATAATTCTAAGTTGACAGTAGGACACAAGATATACTGTTCATTTCAGCACCTGCACAGGTCTGGAATCTTGACTCAGTGAGGCAAGTGCTCCAGCTTCTCAATAGGAAGGTATGGGTGGCTCACTGGTTAGCACTGTTGCCTTACAACATCAGGGACCCGGGTTTGATTCCCGCCTTGGACAATTGTCTGTGTGGAGTTTGTACATTCTCCCCGTGTCTGTGAGGGTTTCCTTTGGGAGCTCCAGTTTCCTCCCCACAGTCCAAAGATGTGCAGTTTAGGTGGATTGATTGTGCGAAATTGCCCATAGTGTTCAAGGATGTGTAGGTTAGCTGCATTAGTCAGGGGTAAATTTAGAGTAGGGGAGTGGGTTACTCTTCAGAGGGTCAGTATGGCCTTGTTAGGCCAAATGGCCTATTTCCACACTGTAGGAATTCTATGAAGGTCATGGTTTGAAATCTATCTCCAGAGGCTTATTATTGACTGACACTGCAGTGCAGCAGATGGAGTGCAGCTTTAGCCCCACTTGGCTGATCTGTGCATGAGTCACTTTGTCAGACCTAGATCAGACACAAAACAATATTGACCAATGATCCTCTCAGCATTTTCACAGCCTATTCAGGATTCATTGGAGCAATTGCTAGCAGCTGAAAGAGCAGGCAATGACTTATCACAGAAACTATCATATATTCCAATAAGCAAAAATGCGAGAGGTTCCCACAAGCCTCTTTGACAGCTGCTGAGCAAATATAAATGTGTAACGTGGGTGGGAGAGAGAGTTTGATGGAGGTGGGTGGATAAGAGGGTGGGGTGCCACATGTTGCGGATGAATATTTTGATGGGGATGAAAGGAGGTAAGTTGCCAGGTGATGTTGCGTTAAGGCGGTTGGTAAGTGGGTGAGGAGGTGGTATGCCAGGTGGGAAAAGGGGTAAGGTAAGATAGCAGTTAGGGTGGAAGGTGGGTGTGGGGATAAATATCTGAGAGAATATGATGTGTCAGGTGTAAGGAGGTTGGAGGCTTTTTCTAGATTAGAGGATGCAATGTCAGTGTGAGTAATTGGGTGGGGGTCAGCATTATAGTTAGTCAGGAGTTACATCAGATCTTGTTTTCTCAAAACTAACAAAACCAGAAATTGCTGGAAAAACTCAACAAGGTAACTATTTCAACTTCTGAAGAAGGGTCACCAGACTCTAAACATTAACTCAGTTTTTCTCCTCATAGATGCTGTCAGGCCTGTTGAGATTCTCCAGCGATTTCTGGTTTTGTGTGTTTCAGATCTGCAATTCTTCATTTTATTTATTTCCTCTTACCTACTGGTGAGTAGGTCTGAGCACACATCCTAGGAAGGAAGCTGAAAACGTGTTGCTGGAAAAGCGCAGCAGGTCAGGCAGCATCCAGGGAACAGGAGAATCACAAGCCCTTCTTCAGGAATGAGGAAAGTGTGTCCAGCAGGTTAAGATAAAAGGTAGGGAGGAGGGACTTGGGGGAGG
>NC_057712.1:5272510-5297380 GCF_004010195.1 Chiloscyllium plagiosum | reverse complement strand
AGGAGCGGGAAGTGGAAGAGATGCGGTGGAGGGCCTCGTCTACCACGTCGGGGGGGAAATTGCGGTCCTTGAAGAAGGAGGCCATCTGGGTTGTACGTTTTTGGAACTGGTCCTCCTGGGAGCAGATGCGGCAGAGACGAAGGAATTGGGAGAATGGGTCTCCTCAAAGATTTTAACCACCCTAGGAAGGAAGCCTTGTAGAGAATACAATGTCGATTTACAAGAATGATACTTGGACTTTCAGAGGTTAGGTTACGAGGAGAGATTATACAAATTAGGCCTGCTTTCTTTAGAATTTAAAAGTGTAGGGGGCGATCTGATCAAAGTTTTCAAGATATTAACAAGAAAAGACAGCGATTGCTCAGATATTATTTAATAGGTCAAAGGTTCAGTCAGCAAAGTAACTTTCTTCCCCCCGTTTGAACCCCTTCCACCAGTGGCCTAGGACAGCCTTGTTACACAGGCACCAGTTAAATCCCAGTCAGTATAGTGTCTTCAAATTCATCACTAAACATGTAAAACTCTGAGCTGGCTCATGAATGGTGCATTTGGAGAAATGATGCAAATAACAAGTCTTATAGGAGCATATAAGCCAAATTAACTAATATAAAAATTTTCCTAAATACCTGAGTACATATCCTCAAAGAACTGTGAAGTTATTTTCTTCTTTGGCCTTCTGTTCCTCTCTGTTGTTATCACTGTTTCAGCAAAGGTAAAGGCTCTTTGCTTTAACTTCAGAGATATTTGTGGCCATGAACCTCTGTGTGTTGAAGTTAGATTCCCTACAGTGTGGAAACAGGCCCTTCAGCCCAACAAGTCCATACCGACCCGCCGAAGAGTAACCCACCCAGACCCATTTCCCTCTGACTAATGCACTTAATACTATGGACAATTTAGCATGGCCACTTCACTTGACCTGCACATCTTTGGACTATGGGAGGAAACTGGAGCACCTGGAGGAAACCCACGCAGTCACGGGGAGAATGCGCAAAATCTGCTCAGACAGTCACCCGAGGCTGGAATCAAACCTGTTGCTGTGCGGTATCAGTGCTAACCACTGAGCCACAGTGCCACCCCAAAGTGTTGTGGATTAACTCCACAAAAGCTGGTATCTTGCAAACAAGTCACCCTTTATTTACACATGCATAGTACATGACACTGACTGAGCTCCCTCAGAACCAGCTCTTACAATGAACAGAACCCCTGACACTCCTTTTTATATCTGTTAGTCTGGGCTCCTAGGTTGAGCCAGATTAACAGCCCCAATCAGGGAACTCATATTCTATGAGGTCCATCTGGCTGACCACGTTACAATCAATAGATGTTGCAAACCATGAAGGCCTCTCTAAAGAATGCCTCATTTACCCCTCTACAGAGACAGATTGGCTGTGCAAGAGAGCTGGCAACTGTTTGAATGGGGTGAGGGAAAGGGCAGTATGGTGGCTCAGTGGTTAGCACTGCTGCCTCACAGCACCAGGGACCTGGGTTCTATTCTACTTTTGGGCAACTGTGTGGAGTTTGCGCATTCTCCCCATGTCTGCGTGGGTGCCTCCCACAGTCCAGATGTGCAGGGTAGGTGGATTGGCCGTATTGAATTGCCCCATACTGTTCAGGAATGTGCAGGGTAGGGGCAGTTAGCCATGGGAAATGCATGGTTAGTGGGATACAGTAGGGGGTCTGGGTCTGGGTGGGATCCTCTTCAGAGGGTCATTGTGGACGTGATGGGCTGAATGGCCTGTTTCCAGACTGTAGGGATTAAGAAAAAAGAAGTGCGAGGTAAGGTAGCATTGTCTCACCAGATCATAGGGCTGCTCTCTCAATACAGAGAGAGAGAGAGAGGTGTAAATACAGTAGGGAGTGGGCAGGAGAGAGAGAGAGAGATGATCAGTGCGCGTTTAACCTAAGGGATACTACAGAGATGATCAGTCCTTGTTTAATCTGAGAGTCACTAGAGAAAGAGAGAGAGAGAGAGAGATTATTAGTGCTCGTTTAACCGGAGGGTCAAAACAGAGAAAGAGAGAGATAATTAGTGCTTCTTTAACCAGAGGGTTACTACAGAGAGAGAGATGATCAGTGCTGTTTAACCGGAGGTTCACTACACCTCATGCATGGGAACAGATTGAGAAGGAGAGTCTATCACAGCAACCTCAGCTGGTGCAGGGATTGAACCCATGCTGTTAGCATGACTCTAAATTGCAAAACAGCTATCGGGCCAACTGAGCTAACAAAGTCTAGTTGGTAATATGGCCAATGTCTCTAATAACGTCTTTCCTTTCACCATTGGTGCATTCCCTATCCATTGGGGCTATGGATCTTCATCCTTTAAAGATCTCTGTCTTGCTAATTCTTTGTCCTCCTTTAACTGCTTTTTTATAACCTACCTCATTGACCAAGCGTTTGGTCAGCTGTCCTAATATCTCCTTCTGTCTGACTTCATCAGGTAATATTCCTCTGAAACCCATTGGAGCATTTACCACATTACAGCCTCTGTATGGAGCAGGTTGTCCTTGTACTTGCCAAAATAAATGGGCTCAGATTTTAAGATTTTCATTTGTTAACACTTACATGAATAATTATATTCCAAAACTACTATCAAATTGATCAAAAGAATAAAGATTGCCCATGAAAGTCAACAAGTCCCTTTGTCCACAACTGTGATAACAAAAGTTAATCTGAGTTCATGGAATAATACAACACAAGCTCTTCCCAAGAGTTAGTCCCACAACACATTTGGATATGCTAGGACTTTTGCCACTCTAAATGTCAATGAGATTGTTTTGGTAGCTGATTCTTAAATCAAAAATGATCAGGTACTAGAAACGGAGGCACAGTTTTGCTGTGGCTGGCATTACCTTTGTCACAAATTCTATTTCTGAAATGCTGAAAGCAGAACTTTCAAGGCATGTTGCAATTTTGGCACTACACATCCCTGATCACTTTGTAATGGAATTTAGAGCATATAGTCAGGGATTAGCAACATTTTCTGATGTTCAAGGACAGAGAAAGGAGAAAGTACAAATGGCTACATCAATCCTGATAAGGTAGTTTTCTACATTTATAATGTTCTGTTCTACTTTATTTTTAGCTAGAGAGTTGACAGAAATCTGGGTATAGGTCAATGCTGGTGGTATTTTCATCCAAAAAAGGTTCAGCTAATTATTTTCTACATACCAAGCCAATGTCTAAGGCACATTGCTGAGTTTTATGTCTGCTCCATGTGGATGATCTAATTCTTGAATTCTTCAGAGAACTGAAAATGTGTACATTTGATGCCTTAGTTTATGTTGCGCACGGAGCTTATATTGTAATTGGTGTCCTTTTGTAATTGGTGTCCTTTTGCAAAAAAATTGGAAGCAAGTCTAAACCATTGATGTCACCTGAATAAACAATACTCAGCATCACTTTCAGCTGACGACTATTTGACTGACTTTTTTTCTTACTTAACAATCTAAATGGACAGCTATCAGCTTTGTCGTTTAAAATGCAATGCACACATATTTTTTCCATCAAGCAATAAGATGATCTATTCTTTTAAAATTAATGGACAAAAGAATTATATCCATAACATGCAGGTCATGAATAGCTAAACTATGCCCTCTTACGTTTCTGATGTTAATCTTGCTGAGGGTTGGCAATGACTGAATATTAATAATTTCTATTAGGTTCCTAGTCATGGGATCCACAATCTCTGAATATGGCAGCAGAGGTTGAATTTACTGTTAGCTTATTGATTCCACATTAAATGAGAGTTGATTGTTTCTCCTGGGCCACTTTCTTTTCTCTGCATCAACCTGACAGAAACATATAACTTCACTTAGTGCATTTCATGAAGGTCAGATGTGTTACAATTTATGCACAACTGAACAACCAATCAATTAATGAGTTCCAACCTGCAGATGTTGGTTAACACCACTGTGTAATATACATGCCTCTCTAGTGCCTTTTGTTTTGATTGGCTTATGCAAAAGTGTGGGAAATCTGATATACCCAGTAGACTCAGTATTAGCTCATTTCTGTAATGCTAGCCTTTCTGGTTTTACTTATTGAAAATAAAAGCTGATGTTGAAGTAATTATTTGCAGCAGAACTCCTTGCTGTCCTTTATCTATGGCTTATTGTCAACTGAAAATACATATGCAACCAATCCTGTCATAAATTGGTACTTTTTCAAACAGAAGATGAAATCACAACGTGCCTCAACAGGAGATATGGGAGGAAAATGTTCCCTCTTCTTACATAGAAAATGAGGTGTAAAAATGTACAATGGGTCTGCAAGGATCTCTAAAGAGAATGTAATGTAATG
This sequence comes from Chiloscyllium plagiosum, assembly GCF_004010195.1. Lineage (NCBI taxonomy): Eukaryota > Metazoa > Chordata > Chondrichthyes > Orectolobiformes > Hemiscylliidae > Chiloscyllium > Chiloscyllium plagiosum. The sequence continues at coordinate 5,293,078 of NC_057712.1, read as the reverse complement.
ATTCTAATGAAGGCGTTTCACTCATAACAGACATTGCTGTACACATTGACCACAGCACTTCATTGCAACAATTGCTCCTAGTCAAAAATACTTCATTAACTAAAGTGTGTTGGAATGTCCCCCTGTGGAAGTGAAGAACACTATTAAAATGCAAACCTTTATATCATAAGATTGGGTCGACACTCTTGTGAATGAACATTAACAGGCTTCATTAACCATAAGCTTAGGTAAGGGATTTTAAAAGAACATATCTTCTGGAACCCTCCAGACTCAGGCTTTAGTTTCAGTGTAAATCCACTGTGCATCATTAACACTTTTTGTTTTTATTTCCAAGGCAATTTAATGGTGTTTCTTGTAGTGAATTGTTTTGAAAACTTATGAGCATAGTTTTTAGATTTGTAACTATTTCACACCATACGTTGTGGAAAAGCAATGGAACAGACTAAATTGGCAGAACCAGTATAGTGGAGCCAAGTTATGATTGGAGTTCAGAAAAGTTTTTTTTAACTCATCACAGCTTTAGTTGTTGTTTGTTTTCGTTAATCAACTCAAATGTTTGCCTGAAATGGAAATGAATGCTATTCTAATAGGAGATTAAAAATCAACAAACTGTACAGATTTTAACAGTGATGTTCTAATAAAGACAGAAGTCACATGACACCAGGTTATAGTCCAACAGGTTTATTTGAAATTACATGCTTTCAGAGCGCTGCTCCTTCATCATGTAATAAACATGGAGTCGAAGCATTAAACTCTGTTTTCTTTTTATAGCTACCATCAGACCTGCTGAGTTTCTTCAACAATTTCATTTTTGTTACCGATCATCCTCAGTTTTTTAATGTTAATATACTACCTTGCCTCCTAGTGAACTTGGACTCCAGGACATTATACACTTACCACAATCCTCTCCCACTTCCCCCACCCCCATGGATACAATTGTGATGGGATTGGGCAGGTAGATAGCTGCCAGAAACTGCACCCACGGCATATCATCTAATCTTATGCCAACCCACCCACTGGGAGAGCGTACAATGCTATCCATAATAACTGTGCCTAAACAGGTAGAAAAGAGTAAACCCCTCAGCAGATGGTGATGTATAAATGCTGAATGCAATATTCATGCAGCTATCAAATTCATGCAATGGGAACTGATAGAAAATATCTAGAATTAGTGAGTCTCTCGAAGTCTAGTAGTAAGATTTCTGAAATTGGTATTAAATTTGAAGAGCTTGTTGCTGCGTGAGGGAGTTAATGGCATTGTACTAATGTGATCCAGAGCCTCAGGCTGATACTCTGGGATCTTGGGTTCAAACCTCATCATAGCAGGTAAAATCCAGATGTTTTAAGAAGCTAGTCTGATGGTGACCATTCCTGAAGAAGGGCTTATGCCCGAAACATCGATTCACCTGCTCCTTGGATGCTGCCTGACCTGCTGCGCTTTTCCAGCAACACATTTTTCAGCTCTGATGGTGACCATTGACATAAGAACCTATCGGGTTCATTAATGTGATTTAGGGAGGGAAATCTGTCATCCTTACCTGGTCTGACCTACATGTGACTCCAGACCCGCAGCTATATGCTTGATTCTTAATTGCTCTCTAAAATGGACTTTCAAGCCATGAACTTGTATTGAACAGCTACAATGAATGAAACTAGACAGAGCACCAGTATTAACCTCAGCACTTCAATCCTGAAAAGCCTTCCTTGCTCACATCTGGGTGATTGCACTGAATTTGCAGGAGTCGTCTCATGAAGTAGACTTGAATCTTACTTTACAGACAATGTCCCAGAATCCATCATCCTAACCCTTTAGGATACCAGTGGTGGTAACAGCACAATGGCATATAGATAAAAAATATTTGTCTTATAAGGTCATAAGATATAGGAGTAGAATTAAGCCATTTGGCCCATTGAGTCTGCTTTGCCATTTGATCATGGCTGATATGTTTCTCAACCCCATTTTCATACCTTCTCCCCATAACCCTTAATCTCAACATTGACTCCAGATGACACAAAGTCACATGGTGTCAGGTTAAACATGGACAAGGAAACCTCCTGTAGATTATCATTTATAGTCGCCCACTCCAGCTGATGAAGCAGTACTCTGCCATGCTCAACACCATTCGGGGGGAAAGAAGGGGAAGGTCACAGAATGTACTCTGAGTGGGGGACTTCAGTGAATATCACCAATTATGGCTCAGTGTTACAACTGAACAGACTGGATCACTGCGTTCTAAAGGATTGCATTTTTAATTGGTGTTAAAAGCAAACCAGAAGATGAAAAGAAAGCTAACTGGCCTTGTTCTCATCTATTTACCCTGGCACAAATATATCTTTCTCAGGTATTGGTAAGTGTGACCTCTGTGTAGACATTGTGGAGACAAAGTCCTGTCTTCACATTGAGAATAACCTTCCCCTTGCTGTGTAACACTACCACCTAGCTAAATGATACAGACTCCAAACAGATTGAGAAACTCAAACATAGAATCCATGAGACACTGTGGTCATCAGCAGCAGAATTCATTGAACAAAAGCCCCACAGTGCAGAAAGAGGCCCTGTAGCCAATCAAGCCGATACCAATCCAAAGAGCATCCCGTCTTGGCCAAATCCCCTACCTTCACTTTCACCATGTCCAATCCACCTAATCTGCATACTGCAGGGCAGGTTTTATCATGGCTAATCCAACCTAATGTGAACATCTTTGGACTGTGGGAGGGAACCAGAGGACCTGCCAGAAACCCACACAGACACAGAGAGAACATATAAACTCCACACAGTCACCCAAAGCTGGGATTGAACCTGGGTCCATGGTGCTGTAAAGTAGCAGTGCCAACCACTGTGCCACCCTAAAAGATTGACTCAAGTGCTGACTTACAATAGATTTCAATGAGGTAGTTGCTTTGCAACTAACCCTGAGCCAGAGGCAGGTTGCTTATGAATCATTTAGAACCAGGTTGCCCACAAATATGTGCTTATGGGAGAAAGCTGGCACCCATATGGCCCTCTCCCTCCGGGAATCAAGTGGCATTATGCAGCGACTAGTTCATCACTAACATGCTGCTACGTTAAATTACATGTAATTATTATTTACATATTAAATGAGCCTTTGTGAGAAATGGACATAACGCAATTGATTCCTATGTTATGTTTTAAAATTCTCTGCTCTTGTCACAAATGAGAATCTTAATCTTAAAGAAAGCCAATTACAAAGATATGAAGGAGCTAGCTAAAGTTGCCTGGGTAAATAGATTAAAACATATTGCACCCAACAGACATCGGGAAATATTTATATAATTCAAACAGTTCAGCAGAAGTATCTGCATTAAAATCAGAAAGAAAGCTGCATTGATAGGTTACTGGGGATGTTAATGATAGTGTTAGATTAAAGAGGAAATTTACAATTTGAGAAAGAACAGATTCTAAGCCTGAGAAGTTCAGGTGAATTAGAAAGCTGTAAAATTTGATCAAAATAGAATATTCAGCCACACTCCTCCCCAATGTAGGGGAACGTGACTGAAGAGCTTCAGGGCAGAGGAGATGACCTGGGGGGGGGGGGGGAGGGGGGGTACAGTGAGAGAGGGACTCACTGAGATCCTTGTAGAGGGAGGAGGAGAGCTTCTTCAAGGTAGGCATGCTTGGAAGAGGCTTCACAGTAAGGTTATAATCAACTCGGAGAAAGTGGGGTATCTTCTATAATGGGGAGACAGGACACCAACGTGTGGATTGTTTCAAAGAACATCTCTGGGACGCCCACACTGACTAACCCCACCGTCCTGTAGCTGAACATTTTAAATCCACGGTGGCTCAGTGGTTAGCACTGCTGCCTCACAGCGCCAGAGGCCCGGGTTCAATTCCCGCCTCGGGTGACTGTCTGTGTGGAGTTTGCACATTCTCCCCTTGTCTGCGCGGGTTTCCTCTGGGTGCTCCGGTTTCCTCCCACAGTCCAAAAATGTGCAGGTTAGGTGAATTGGCCACGCTAAATTGCCCGTACGGTTAGGTGAAGGGGGAAATGTAGGGGAATGGGTCTGAGTGGGTTGCACTTCGGTGGGTCGGTGTGGACTTGTTGGGACAAAGGGCCTGTTTCCACACTGTAAGTAATCTAATCTAATAAAAAAATCCCCTTCCCACTCCACCAAGTACATGCAAGTCCTGGGCCTCCTCCATCACCAAACCCTAATCACCCAACGCCTGGAGGAAGAACACCTCATCTTCCGCTTTGGGACCCTCCAACCCCACAGGATCAATATGGATTTCACCAGTTTTCTCATTTCCCAACCCCACAATTATCCTAGTCCAAACCTTCTGACTTGGCACAGCCCTCATGACCTGTCCTACCTGTCCATCTTCCTTCCCACCTATCCATTCTACCCTCTACTCCAACCTATCACCTTTACCCCCACCCCCATCTACCTATTGCATTCTCAGCTACCTTACCCCCAGCCCCACCACCTTCTATTTATCTCTCAGCCCCCTTGGCCCACAAGCCTCATTCCTGATGAAGGGCTTATGCCTGAAATGTCGATTCTCCTGCTCCTCGGATGCTGCCTGACCTGCTGTGCTTTTCCAGCACCACACTCCTCGGCACTATTATTTATAAAAGTTGGCAAAATGTTCAGGATGGAGCATCAGCGGGCAATGCATCTAACATTGCCTTTACGTAAGCACACATGAATGAAAATAGAGTCATCGAGTCATAGAGATGTACAGCTTAGAAACAGACCCTTCCCAACCCATCCATGCCGACCAGATATCCCAACCCAATCTCGCCCCACCTGCCAGCACCCGGCACATATCCCTCCAAACCCTTCCTATTCAGATACCCATCCAAATGCCTCTTAAATGTTGCAATTGTACCAGCCTCCACCATTTCCTCTGGCTGCTCACTGCAAACACGTACCACCCTCTCTGTGATAAAAATTGCCTCTTAGATCTCTTTTATATCTTTCCCCTCTCACCCAAAACTATGCCCTCTCGTTCTGGACTCTCACACCCCAGGGAAAAGACTTTGCCTATTTATCCTATCCATGACCCTCATAATTTTATAAACCTCTATAAGGTCACCCCTCAGCCTCCGACGCTCCAGGGAAAACAGTCCCAGCCTGTTCAACCTCTCCCTGAAACTCAGATCCTCCAATCCTGGCAACATCCTTGGAAATCTTTTCTGAACCCTTTCAAGTTTCACAATACCATTCCGATAGGAAGGAGACCAGAATTGCGCACAGTATTCCAACAATGGCCTAACCAATGTCCTGTACAGCCGCAACATGACCTCCCAACTCCTGTACTCAATACTCTGACCAATAAAGAAAAACATACCAAGCGCCTTCTTCACTCTCCTATCTCCACTTTCAAGGAGCTATGAACCTGCACTCCAAGGTCTCTTTATTCGGCAACACTCCCTAGGACCTTACCTTTAATTGTATAAGTCCTGCCCTGATTTGCTTTCCCAAAATGCAGCACCTTGCATTTATGTGAATTAAACTCTATCTGCCATTTCTCAGCCCATTGGCCCATCTGGTCCAGATTCTGTTGTAATCTGAGGTAACCCTCTTCGCTGTCCATTACACCTCCAATGTTGGTGTCATCTGCAAACTTATTAACTGTACCTCTTATGCTCGCATCCAAATCATTTATGTAAGTGACAAAAAGTAGAGGACCCAGCACCGATCCTTGTGGCACTCCACTGATCACAGGCCTTCAGTCTGAAAAACAACCCTCCACCACCACCCTCTGTCTTATACCTTTGAGACAGTTCTGTAACCAAATGGCTAGTTCTCCCTCTATTCTGTGAGATCTAACCTTGCTAATGCATCTCCCATGGGGAACCTTGTCGAACGCCTTACTGAAGTTCATATAGATCACATCTACCGCACTGCCCTCATCATTCCTCTTTGTTATTTCTTCAAAAAACTCAATCAAGTTTGTGAGACATGATTTCCCACACAAAGCTATGTTGACTATCCCTAATCAGTCCTTGCCTTTCCAAATACATGTACATCCTGTCCCTCAGGATTCCCTCCAACAACTTGCCCACCACCGAGGTCAGGCTCACTGGTCTATAGTTCCCTGGCTTGTCTTTACCGCCCTTCTTAAACAGTGGCACCACATTTGCCAACCTCCAGTCTTCCGGCACCTCACCTGTGACTATTGATGATACAAATATCTCAGCAAGAGGTCCTGTAATCACTTATCTAGCTTCCCACAGAGTTCTAGGGCACATCTGATCAGGCCCTGGGGATTTATGCACTTTTACCCATTTCAAGACATCTAGCACTTCCTCCTCTGTAATCTGGACATTTTGCAAGACGTCACCATCTATTTCCCTACAGTCTATATCTTCCATATCCTTTTACACAGTTAATACTGATGCAAAATACTCATTTAGTATCTCCCCCATTTTCTGCGGCTCCACATAAAGGCCGCCTTGTTGATCTTTGAGGGGTCCTATTCTCTCCCTCAGTTACCCTTTTGTCCTTAATATATTTGTAAAAACCCTTTGGATTCTCCTTAATTCTATTTGCCAAAGCTATCTCATGTCCCCTTTTTGCCCTCCTGATTTCCCTCTTAAGTATACTCCTACTTCCTTTATGCTCTTCTAAGGATTCACTCGATCTATCCTGTCTATACCTGACATATGCTTCCTTCTTTTTCTTAACCAAATGCTCAATTTCTTTAGTCATCCAGCATTCCCTATACCTACCAGCCTTCCCTTTCACCCTGACAGGAATATACTTTCTCTGGATTCTCGTTATCTCATTTCTGAAGGCTTCCCATTTTCCAGCTCTCCCTTTACCTGTGAACATCTGTCCCCAACTAGCTTTTGAAAGTTCTTTCCTAATACTGTCAAAATTGGCCTTTCTCCAATTTAGAACTTCAGATTTTAGATCTGGTCTATCCTTTTCCATCACTATTTTAAAACAAATAAAATTATGGTCGCTGGCCCCAAAGTGCTCCCCCACTGACACCTCAGTCACCTGCCCTGCCTTATTTCCCAAGAGTAGGTCAAGTTTTCATCTTCTCTAGTAGATACATCCACATACTGAATCAGAAAATTGTCTTGTACGCACTTAACAAATTCCTTTCCATCTAAACCTTTAACACTATGGTGGTCCCATTTTATGTTTGGAAAGTTAAAATGCCCTACCATAACTACCCTATTGTTCTTACAGATAGCCGAGATCTCCTTACAAGTTTGTTTCTCAATTTAAAAATGATGGAGTCATTGAGCAAATATGTTATGCTTATCTTCACAGTATGATTTGTTCTGATGTTACTGTCACCACGAACTGTGCTATTCCCATTGACTTAAGCATTCGTTATTTTATGGTCATGGATTCTGCTTATGATGGCAGCTGGGTAATGTACTTCATTTCTCAGACCGCTCTCCTGCTAGACTGTTACTTGTCTGAGTCCACTCCATCTCTCTCACTCTCTCTCTTTACCTTATCTAAGAGAAAATATTATCTAACTCTCAGTCGGTCTTATAAACTCTTTAATACATTCTAATGTAATCTCGTTCTATCCTAGAGAGCTATTCCATCTCTCTAGTACAATTCTACCATTCCTTTTCTTCCTCAAGTCTCATGGCGTTCAGTTATGTCATCATGTACCTTATTACCATTAACATACTGAGTTCCATTACATTACCGATCACAAAAATTAAATACGAAACAGCTAATAAGAGTGAGGAATCTAAGGTTGGTAATAACAGTGGAGAATTGATATTGAAGAAAATAGACTAAAAGATAACATACCCTAGGACCTGATGAGTTACAGTTCTGAAGAAGATAGCTGCAGAGATGGTGGATAGTTTTGCTAAGCTTTTCCCAGCTGATTGGAAGTTTGCAAATTACTCATCAAGGAAAGAATAAAAGAGAAAACAAAAAACTGGAATATGTTACGAAAGAAGTGTGACTAAAGCTCTTAGAAAATCTGACAAATTAGACATATTTTATGAAAGGTAAGTCATGTTTGACAGATTTATCTGAGGATGTAACTTGCTGGATAGACATCTGGAAGAAATTGATTTAACACACCTTGATTCTGAAAGAAAAGATCAATAAGTTGCCATGCAAAAGATTAGAGTGGAAGATGAGGAATACTGGAGATATTGGTGAGACATTATCTTGGGTGGAAAATTGGGGATCGGACAGGAAATAGCACAGGGATAAACAGGGCACTTCCAAGTTGGCAGTCTGTAATTATTAAAGTGCTATAAGCCCAATACAAGTACTTGGTTATTTACAATATATAAAGGTAACCATAGTGCCAGATGTCTGCTTTCTTGGAGAGACACAACTGGTAGCAAGCTGAGGGTCAACACATCTCAGATAAGAGGCAAGATTGAGAAGGTAGGACCAGCATGGTAATCTCAACTACTGCTGGAAAAGTGCACATTGTTGGCACCACTCAGCAATGCAAACCAGTCATCCAGCCAACTGAACTAACCAACTTAGACAACCATATTGAGAATGATCTGTCTCAGATCTTTGATGATAAGAAGTTAATTGGTAATGCAAGCTTTGAATTGGTCACAAAGGGGCTATAAGACATCATAGACAGGTTAAGTGAGTGAGCAAAGTGATGGCAGATGAAGGAAAATGCAGGAATTGTGGAGTTATCCATTATGGTAATAAGACTAGAAAAAAGAACATTTTTCAGAATAACTTTTTAATGTTAATGTTTGGAGAAACTTCATTGTTCAAGAGTATAAAGAGTTAACATCGAGGCACCAGTGAAGAAAGCAAATGGCATATTGATCTTCATTGCAAGAAGATTAGACTACATAAATAAGAAAGTCTTGCTGTAATTTTTGTAGGTCTTTGGTGAGAACACCTTGTAGTTTTGGACTTCATAATTAAAGGAGGATACACTCCATATGCAGTACATAAAGATTGTTCCCTGGGATGTCAGAGTTGACCTAAGATCAGATATTTAGCCTAAGTTTTCCAGATTTTAGGAGATTGACAGGTTCTTTCATTGAAACGTGTACAATTCCCAATGGATTTGAGAGGTTAGATATTGAGAAGTTATTTCTGGTGATTGGGAACCAAGGACACAGGAATGTCATCTCACATGGAGGGGTTGTTAAGAACTGAAATGAGACGTTCCTTTGTTTAGACATTTGTGAAATTTCTTCACCAAGACATTGTGCAAGTTCCATTGTTGAGTAAATTTAAGATGGTGATTGATTAATTCATGAAATCTACAGAGCAAACAGAGATATGGGGAATGGGCAGGTAAGCTAAGACAAAAAATCAAGCTTGAAGATTTTGAGTGGAAGTGTCGGTGCGGGTGCTAAATGGTTCATTATTAGTCTTGTTATTTTGTACATTTTCTGGTATTTCCATTGAAATGAAGAACTATAAAGTAATCACACAGTCAGTTGGTCATCTAAAAAGAGAAGTTCATTAGTAACACAACAGCTTAATCCACATCACACACTCCGTCACCAACAGCCCATACAACATCACACACTCCATCAACAACAGCCCACACAACATCACACACTCCATCACCAACAGCCCACACTCCAACACACACTCCATCACCAACAGCCCACACTCCATCACACACTCCATGACCAACAGCCCACACTCCATCACACACTCCATTACCAACAGCCCACACTCCATTACACACCCAACATAATTGTTGGTAAAGACCTTTGAATACTGGTGACAAAGAAAGATGCTATTGAAGATCTTAGTCTTACACTTGTCAGGAATGTGCAAGAATTCCAAATTCTAAAAGGAACCAACATGTTATACTGCCTGTGGGAAAGGGTGTTGATTTGTTGACAAGGGGATACGGATTATTCAAGGCATTGCTTTGGATAATAGAGTAGGGAAGTATTGCCCCAGTGATATTGTTTAAAAAATGAGTGAACTCTGATAGTTTGAAAGATACTCCAATGGGAATGCATAACCAATCTGTTTCTCCAAGCTATTGTGTAATCAAGAAAGCTCACTCCATGGTCACATTTACTTTGCCAGTGAAGGATTGAACACTATGCATGCCTGAGTGAGCAGCAACTGATAACAGTGAATTAGCTGATCGAATCCGGATTGTTCAGTTAACACTGCCCAATTAAGGGAAACACATCCAATTTTGCAAAAACACAGACTGTTTGGGATAGTCAGTACTCTTTTTATTACAAGCAGCCAATGGGATGTGCTGTTTAATATGTTTCACCAGTCGTTAGAAAATATGGTCTATATAATTGGAATCACACTAGTACTGAAATTCAGATCTCACACACTTGTTTGTGTGCTTAGCAAAATGTCTCTTTGGCTAGACAGTAGTTTCCTGTTTTCAGAGCTTCCCTTAATTGTGTTGCATAGTTGCAACATGAGACTGTTAGCTTCGCCTGTTGCTGAAATGTTCTGAGGCACTGTACACTTCCAGGGTAATATGAGACAGTTTGTATACTTGTCAGGACCAAAAATGGCTGCCTTTGGCCCATTCATGATGTACAGTGAGAAATGATCCAATTGGCACATCATTATCTTGCAGGCTCTACCAGATTTCAACCTCAAGTTTATCTTATTTGTGAGGTAGCGTTGAGAGTGTGGTGCTGGAAAAGCACAGCAGGTCATGCAGCATCTGAGGAGCAGGAGAATCAACATTTCAGGCATAAGCACATCCTGATGAAGGGTTTATGAGCGAAACATTGATTCTCCTGCTTCTCGGATGCTGCCTGACTGGCTGTGCTTTTCCAGCAACATACTCTTGACTCTGATCTCCAGCATCTGCAATTCTCAGTAACTCCTTATTTGTGAGGTAGTCAATAAGCCAAGCTTATAGTACAAGGAGCTGTAGTAATCCCAACGCGTATCTCAATCATTGAAGTAGCCTTGTGTCATGGTTGTATCGCTGGGTTGATAACCCAGAGCACCTTGTTTATGTCCTGGGGACTTGGGCATGTATATCACCATGGCAGTCAGTGAAATTTGAATGGGATAAAATTGAATTAAAAGTAAACCTAATGATGACTACTGTTGACTTTAGTAAAAACCCATCTGGTTCACTAATGTCCTTCAGGGAAGAAATCTGCTAGACTGTCCTACACATGACTCCAGATCTACTGCAATGTGGTTGACTCTCAACTGCCCTCTGAAATGGTGTCCAAGAGAAAATACCAGCCTTACCAGAAATGCTAACATTCCATGCAAGAATTCAAACAAAAGCAGATTTCCCAACTAGTCCATCAGGAAAAGGGAATTTATTAAGCTGCCCACTTTCAAAGACGAATCTGTGTGGGACAGAGCTCAACAAACAGTGTAAGGTCCTTCATACATATCAGAATATATTATTCACATACCAGAAATACAGGGGTATTGGCTTTAGCTGTTGTATTTCCAGCAAAAACACACTTATGCGGGGTGGCACGGTGGCTCAGTAGTTAGCACTACTGCCACACAGCACCAGGAACCTAGCTTCCACTCCAGCCTCAGGTGACTGCCTGTGTGGAGTTTGTACATTCTCCCCCAGGGATGTGTACATTAGGGTGGGTTAGCCATGGGAAATGGAGGGTTACAGGGTAGGGGGATGGGGCTGAAACTGGGTGGGAGGCTCTTTGGTGGGCTGGTGTGGATTTGATAGGCTGAACGGCCTTTTTCCACACTGTATGGATTCTATCACTGATGGAAATGTTTTCAAGTGCTAGGCCCTCACAAGAAAACTAATCAAAAATACTTAATGAAGACCGAAAGAACTGCAGATGCTGTAAATCAGAAACTGCTGGAAAAGCTCAGCAGGTCTTGCAGCATCTGTGCAGAGAAATCAGAGTTAATGTTTCAGGCTGAGGGACCCTAACGCAATGTTCTGAAATGTTAACTCTGATTTCTCTCCACAGATGCTGCCAGAATTGCTGAGCTTTTCCAGTGATTTCTGTTTTTCACTTTTGAAAAATACTTATTTGACTGAACATAATGCATATCTAAAAAGATACAGAAAATTAAGAGACAAAATCAATAGCTCAATTTTACGATGCTTTCTCAATCCTATTTTAGCACAAACTTTCACCCAGTTCTCTTTCACTTTCGTACACTGTAAGAGTTTAATTGCGAAAGCAAGTCTATTTTCCATGTTGTTACAGAGCTTGCCTTGTTAATACACTGTGTGTATAAATCAGGTACCTGCAGGGCCATCAGTTTGAACCAGAAGTCCAAACAGCAAAAGTTCTCTTTGTAGACAGACCCACTCTAAGATAATTTGGTTCCAAAAATAATTTAAATACAAACTTAGAATTACTTCAGTGGATGTGCTTTTTATAGCAGGTGGGGAATGAAGGTCGGGAATTGAGCCAGCCCAGCTGAGAATACAAAGTACATGCTGTGCAAGTGAATAATAATAAAATGCATAAGTAACTTTATAGATTTATAACCACTTGCACCTGGACTAAACACTGCTGTTCAATATCTCTGTTTGCCAACAGATTTACCTTGAGTGTACAATGCGTTTTTTAATTTCACTCTATTGCATTGAGGGACCTCTTACTTCATAAACTTTAACATCGAGATCAGTAAAACATATTTTCAGGTAAACTATGATCCCTGGGCTTGGTATGAGTGTTAGATTTTCAGCAGGTGACCAAATTCGAAAAGATTTATTAAAATTTGGGTCAGACCTAATGTTTCATGTCACTGCTTGGCTAAACGACAAAAGCTAATGGGATGGTGAAAATGACCATACATGAGCAGGAATGCCATTGCAAATACTAAAGTGATGCCACACACATTGGCTTTTGTGCCAAATTGAATGTTTTTGTGGAATTCTGCTTTTTTTCTCTTTCCTTGAATCACAAATCACGCAAATGAGTTTTGATGTATCTGGAGTGATGGTGATTACAGGCAAGTTTTCTAAGATCATGTCCATGTTAGCTAAAGTTATCTAATTTATTTGGTGGAATGGCAATAGAGAAATAAATACTTGCATGTGGAAAAAACCTCATGGAATGTTATTGAGAATTAGAAGTACACTTCAATCGTAAGACTCAGTTAATCAAACAGTGTAGACAAAAGTTAGCATAATGAAAGAACAAAAATATTTCAGATAGTAGTCAATATCACAAAAAAGAACAATTGGCTTTGATGATTAAAAGAACAAATACATTATCAAATAAATAAGGAAAGATGAAATTATGAGCAGATATCAATTATTTTGAATGAAGCTTCAACAACATTCAAGAGGTTTGCTTAAATCCAGGACAAAGCAACTGGATTGATAGGCACCCTATTCACCATCTTAAATGTGGGATTGTGTGGGATTGAATGTTGCACTGAAGTAACTCACCAAATTTCCTTTTGATAGGACCTTCCAAATCCACAATCTCTGGCACTTGGAGGAGAGGGGTAGCGGATGCATGGAACACTGCCCCTTCAAGTTCCCCTCCAAGCTACACCCATTCTGATTTTTAACTGTATTCCCATTCCTTTACTGTTGCTGATTAAAACCTGGAACCCCCTTCCTACCAGTCTGATGTGTGTCCCTGCACCATATGGATGAGCAGTGCAAGAAGGCAAATCCTAGTCACCTACTTGAGTGTAATCAGGGATGGGAAGCCAGTGCCGACTGAGTCAGTGATGATCTTGTCTCATGAAAGGATTAAAAAGGAAGTAGAAAATTGAAAACTAGGACTGCCAAAAGGGACAGCAGCCAATAAGATTAAAATCAATTGCAGAATTAAATTATGGTATCAACATTTTGGATACTATTGTAGGGGATCCATTATAGATGCATTTAAAAAGATCAAATTTAATAAATATACGTCCAATATGATTCCAGTGATGGAAGGAAATAGCTTTTGGATTTAGTCAGTGCTTCAAGGTCATTTCAGTGATAGAGGATGACAATGTAAATAATTTCATTTATTTGGATTTCAATAAATGATCCACATAAATTTCCAATTCAGAAAGAAATTCATACAGTTCAAGATGAAGATCTAAACTGGAGCTCGTGGCGTTAATTTAGATTAGCGAACTGTGAACTCTGAGGTGGGAGTGATGAGGCTGGGTTCTGATTAGGACATGATATTGGATGGGAAATCGGGAAAAACCGTCCTCATGTGGAATTTTGATGCAGAAACCTCACTACGATATTGCTTTTCAGTTTGGTGTTGATTGCACAACACACTGCCAAATGATGTAATGTCCACTGGAGCATTGAAAGAGTCAATCCCAAAATGGAATTTAGAATAATTAGGAGTTTGACCTCAAACAGAAGCAGAAATTTCAAGCTGAGGTTCTGAACAGTGAAACCATGAACTTTGACATAATGATGGATTGTTGAGTGTGATGTGGAGTCAGAAAGAGATTCTCTTTATCAGCAATGGGAGGAAGAACTTAGTCCAGCAATAAATAAGGCATATCTGATGGTGACTGAGGATGCCAGAAGGGAATTAGCAACAGGAATGTGCTGCTGAACTTTTTAAAGATTAGATTGGATTAGATTCCCTACAGTGTGGAAACAGGCCCTTCGGACCAACAAGTCCATACAGACCCTCCGAAGAGCAACCCACCCAGACCCATTGCCCTACATTTACCTCTGACTAATCCACCTAACACTACGGGCAATTTAACATGGTCAATTACCTAATGTGCACTATTTTGGACTGTGGGAGGAAACCGGAGCACCCGGAGGAAACCCACGCAGACACGGGGAGAATGTGCAAACTCCACACAGACAGTTGCCTGAGGTGGGAATTGAACCCAGGTCCCTGCCGCTGTGAGGCAGCAATACTTTATTCACATGACCAGATCAGGAAAGGTAAGGACAGATGTACACTAATCTGCATTCTGCTGTTCACATCATTCCTCATTTTGTCTTGCATGTGAATGCATACATTTTCCTTCAATCCACTCCCTCATATTGTCATCTATGTGCCCATCATTCCCACTCACTCTGATCCTCATGTAATTTGATACATCTTTGTAATCATCATCTGGACAAATGTAATGCCTCCATTGTGTGAACACATGACCCTCTGCTATTATCATTGCAGAATTCCTCACTATCACCATCGTGAGGGTTACCACTAACTGGAAAGTGAACTACCAATAGAAATAAAATGGCTACAAGAGCAGCCCAGAGGCCAGGAATATTGCAGCAAGTAACTTCCTTCTTGACTCCCCAAAACTGGTCCACTTTCTACAAAGCACAAGTCAGGAGTATGATGGAATATTCCCCACTTGCCTGAATCAATGCAGTTCCAACAACACTCAAGAAGCTTGACACCATCCAGGACAATGCAGCCCGCTTGCTTGGCACCATATCCACAAGCACCCATTCCTTCCACCGGCGACACTCAGTTGCAGCAGTGGGTGCTGTCTACAAGATGCCTAGTTCAATGCCCAATGGTCCTTCAGTTTCATTTCTTTTTAGCAGCAACTAATTCCATTTTAAAATTAAGCTAAAATTCCACTATTTGAATGCAGCTCCCCAACATTCTGACTTAATAGATCTAGCAATAACACCACTAGACCAGCACCTCCCTTACATTTACTGAAACATCCAACATAATTCTTCAAGTTACCCATGTTCTGACATCAGGCAATGTCACTCTTCTGCTTTGAAGATGTTAGGTATCATCCATGACCTTCAGTAGATGATAATAACACCATAAGATTATAGTGAAAGGATGTGCAGAGGTTCTAAGAATTAAACAAAAGAAACACACAATAAGCAAATTCATAATAAGTAAAGGATGTTTAATAATATAATTACAGTCTAAATATTACTCTTGGCAATAGTCGTAAAAGGAACATTTAATGGATTTGCATGGCATTCCTCTGTCTACTATTTAATGTATCTAGTTATCCATTTTCTTCAAATAGTTTAACATCGCTGCTAAACTATTTAGCAAGTAGAATGCCAATAAGCATGTAAGCATTTGTCTTCTATTACTGTCACTAATAATTTCAAGTGTTATTTGTGCTTGGGTCCCACTTGTGAATTTGGCAGCAGAGTTGCACTCTCTGCAGTTGATAGCAATATTAATGAGTAAATGTCTAGAACATAGTTTTAATGCACTGAGGATTGGAGGATTTTCAATTCTTTTCTATAATACACAGTGCAAACATAACAAACTGTTACGTACCGACTCAATTTATCTTGTTTAACTGATATGTCTTATAACCACTGACAGAACAAGGAGTTAGTGCCAATTATGGATCTGCACAAAATGTCTGTACAATGCATTCATGTTAATGTTCAGTTTTATATGACCAATCACCTGAGTAACATTGAGGGGAATACTTTTCTTTGTGTAAAACAAAAACAACTGGAAAACATCAGAAAGACTATTTGGGGGAATAAAAACATTCTTGTTGATTGACTAAGAGGCTAAAGTCATGATTTTGTCTGTTGAAAATTTGTTGTACAAAAGATGGCACTGATTTGTGCACAATGCCATCATGCTTATGTTAGTAAATGGTGCATGAGCCATAGTTTCAAACTAATGGCAACTGTTTAGCTCAGTATCCTATTTATGTAACCAAGGCAAGCGATACCTGCAGACACTAGGGATTCGAGGATCCTGTTGGGGAATGACAGCTGGTTTTCAATCAGATGATCTTGTTGCATCACATTAGAAGCTTCATCTTTACATGTATAATCAAACACGCAACATGACAATACTGGCATGAGCGTGTTGCTGTCTCTGTAACTCTTATCCACACCTCTGTAAATGTATTAGTCATTCCGTGAAGACCAGGAACCTCATAGCTTGTCCAACGCTGGAAACATCCCTGTCTGGCAAATGGAATGTTTTGGTGTCTCAGGAGATGTGAAAATGAATTGCTTCTGTCCCATCCACAGACAAAACAGCTGTGGTTACTGAGGATCATCATATTGATACATCCACCAAAGGCCTCTTGTCATGCGGTGATCGTGACCCTACACCTGAGTTTGGAAATCTGGGTTCAAGTCTCACCTGCTCCTGCAGCATGTAATGACATCTCTGAGCGGGTTAATTAGAAAGTATCTTATACCCCCACTGAAAGAGCTTCAACTTCTGTGTCCACTGCTTCTCCCAAAGGTCTGGGTTAAGGTTGTTCAGTATATAGTGCCTCCTTTTCAGGTGGTAGTTTTCTGTTGTTCAGTCTCAGTCTCTCTCACAGAGTCCCTACAGTCCGACAGTGTGGGAGCAGGCCACTTGGACTATTGAGTTCACACTGACCCTCTGAAGAGCACCTCATTTCTCTGTTTTCTCTCTCCCCCCCTCTCTCTTTTGCAGTCAATCCTGTATGACTGCTCTTTATCCCATTTTCTGTGATTCTATGTCACTGTAAGTTGGGTTTTGGTTTAGCTGTCTCCTGTATTTTAGCTTGCTGGTACAGGGGCATCATCTACTGTTCTTCTGTTCACCTAACAGGTCTTTGGTAAGAATATTTCTCATTACTCTTATGAATCCTTCTTCCCAATTCTTTCTCATCATGGTAACATTGTTAACTTTGCGGAGGGTAAAGTAAATTTTTTTTCAGTTCTTTTTTGAAGTTTATTGATGGCTTAGAACTTACAATTGCTCTCCATTGTCTCACCTTTGTGATTAAATTCTATCCCAACATTATGGTCGCATCCTTAGCTCTCTGAACTGAGAGAAGAACGTTGAATTTACTGGTGTCTCTTCCAGCCTTCATCAGACTGAAAGTACTTTGAGATTTACTTCTATCATTTTCTATCATGCAAAATATCTTAAACTAA
This sequence comes from Chiloscyllium plagiosum, assembly GCF_004010195.1. Lineage (NCBI taxonomy): Eukaryota > Metazoa > Chordata > Chondrichthyes > Orectolobiformes > Hemiscylliidae > Chiloscyllium > Chiloscyllium plagiosum. The sequence goes on along the minus strand of NC_057712.1, from coordinate 5,275,374 downwards.
CCTTTCCTTCTTCTCTCTGTAATTATGTTTGCGTTAAGTGGTGATCTATCTTCACCACTTATTGTCCACCATTATTTTTACAGCTGGACTTTTTAATACCATTTAAGTAACTGTTATGCCATAAATTATCCATCACATTGCAGTCTTCAGCATAATTCATGATATGCAACATGGATTCTGCCATGGTCATTGTTCTGCCCAATTCCTTAACGTTTTGTCGAAGTCACCCTAAAGTTACCCTTGGCAAATGTGACCACAGTATTTCATTTCTGCTCAATGTCTCTGCCTTCTTCCACCTGACATCTGATGGCTTCTTCTAACATGGTCATTCCTGGTCCCTTGTTAAGTGGATGCAACAATTAATGTTACTCAGAAGCTCTGGAGGGCATAGAAACATGTTAAGTACACAGGCGTGGGTGCTAGGTTAGGATGTGTGACAGGAGACAAGGAGGTTATGTCTTAGAAATGGGGGGCATGCTATGAGAAGCCAGCTCTAATCCAGCATATTAGGGTATATTTTGTTATAGATGAAGGGCTTTTGCCCAAAACACGGTTTTTCTGGTCCTCAGATGCTCCCTGTCCTGCTGTGCTTTTCCAGCACCTCTCTGATCTAAACCCTGGTTTCCAGCATTGCAGTCCTCACTTTTGCCTGGTATATTTTGTTATATATTCATTCACGGGATGTATGTGTCACTGGCCAGGCCAGTATTTATTGCCCATCCCGAATTGCCCAGAGGACAGTTAAGAGTCAACCACATTATTGTGGATCTGGAATCACAAGTAGGCCAGACCCAAGTAAAGATGATAGATTTCCTTCTCTAAAGGACATTAGTGAACCAAATGGGTTTTTCCTGACAATTGGCAATGGTCATCATTAAACTCTTTATCCCAGATTTTTTAAAAATTGAATTCAAATTTCACCATCTGTCATGGCAGGATTTGAACTCAGGTCCCTAGAACATTAGGAGAAAGTGAGAAATCTACCTGTCCTGGCAGGAGAATTGACGTTTTGGGCGTAAGTTTCGGCATTTTAATGCTTTGATGTTTTGGGCATTCATAATGAAGGGCTTATGCCCAAAACATTGATTCTCCTGCTCCTCAGATGCTGCCTGACCTGCTATGTTTTTCCAGCACCACACTCTCGCCTCAGAACATTAGCTGGGTTTCTGGATAAATAATCTCGTGATAATACCACTTGGCCATCACTAGGCCAACACCTCATCATCATCCATTAACTCCCCAAGACAGGTGAATCATACACTATCACTGAATTCATGGGGACCTAATGTCCTCATATTGTAAAATTAATTTAGATTCTACCAGTCTACACATCTCAGTGCACCACGTAAACAGTCTCTAACCTTCTCCCTATCAATTACACTAACATAAACGGTCCTGTAAATATTCCATTAGCTTGTTCACAGCTCCCATTTGGCACCATATTCCATATTATTTATCACAACTGTGTCAGGGAATGCCTGACAGGACAACGTGAATTGTTTAACATTGCTCCAGAGAGACCTTCTCTGTTGACCGTCCCTAGGGTTCAGCTGAGTGATGGATTTCAGCCTGTACCCTTTGAGGTGGACACTCACCTGCTGTCCCAGGCCTTACTGTCTGTTTTTCATCTTTGGTGATGTGAGAGTTCTGAGGTGAATCTCCAACTGACATCCTTATGGTAACATTGAAACATGAGAATCTGTGTGGTTACCTGATCTGTTTAAGTCCTGTACAGTAACTCCTCAGGGGGAGTCCTCTTCCTGTACTGCCTCCTGTGAAATGCTCAGACCTTGTATTAGCTTAAAAACCTGCACGAAAACTGTTGAGATCAGAATACTTTAAGTGATAATTATGCAAATGATCACATTTCTCTTGTTGACATCAAGCCAATGTGAGTGAGTGCTGAATGATAGAAGACCCCTTTCTCTAATGAATGAGCATATTGAGGCATCACTTCCATTCTGCATCTCCTCTTCCCCAGTGAATAGCTGTTAGATAGCTATAGGGGAGGGGAGGGTGGTTCTACTCCCCCCCATTTGATATCCTGTTATTCGCTTTCTTACCAAGGAGAGAGAAACCCGTGATTCTGGGAGTCACGGATGGATGCAGTGCAGTTGCTGAGGGCTTCAGAGGTATAGCTGTGTAAAGATGAGTGGAAATGTCAGTGGTGGATGTTCAGGGGAGGCTGTGAGGAAATGAGAACGCAGAGAGAAATGGATGGATATGCAAGACAGCTGGATGTGAGGAGTTCTGTACAACAGCAAATTTAAAGAGACAATTGAGAGCTGGTGGTGATATATGTGTTTAGGTGAGTTTAGATGAAAGTACCTTTCCTGTTCAACTTTGCCCATTGCCCTGCCTTCAGCGTAGAAACAACGGGTGTGAGACCATAGTCCTTTTACTGATGTCACAGGCAATCTCCAGCACATCTACTTTGTTCACCTGGAGGCTCCTGCCTCCTCTCACTATCATGCATTTGATTGTGTACCTGTTCACTTTCCTTTGTGAACTATTTGCCAAGCCTGTAAGCGCAATAGAAACTCACCTGAAGCAAAAAGCTGACAGCATGAGAAAGCAGTCCCCTTTAACAGCACTGTCATTAAAACTTATATTGAGACGTAGAAATTGGTTCCATCTCTGCTTACTACAAACCGACCGACTCCCACAGCTACCTGGACTACACCTCCTCCCATCCTGCCCCCTGTAAAAACGCCATCCCATTCTCGCAATTCCTTCGACTCCGCCACATCTGCTCCCAGGAGGACCAGTTCCAAAAACGCACAACCCAGATGGCCTCCTTCTTCAAGGACCGCAATGTCCCCCCCGACATGGGCGACGATGCCCTCCACCGCATCTCTCCCACT
>NC_057712.1:5260444-5272051 GCF_004010195.1 Chiloscyllium plagiosum | reverse complement strand
GGAACAGGAGAATCGACGTTTCGGGCATTAGCCCTTCTTCAGGAATGAGGACAGTTTGTCCAGCAGGCTAAGATAAAACCTCCTCCCTATCTTTTATCTTAGCCTGCTGGACCAACTTTCCTCATTCCTGAAGAAGGGCTAATGCCCGAAACGTCGATTCTCCTGTTCCCTAGATGCTGTCTGACCTGCTGCGCTTTTCCAGCAACACATTTCCATCTCCATCTCTGCTTATCCCTAAGACACAAAACACAAACAATATCTCCTTGACAGCTGCATTCTTCATGACATGGGGACGTTCCATTGTACAGTTATATACGGAACTTCAATGTAATGCCTGTAAAAAGAGCAAAATGCTCTTCAGCATGTAGCACAACTAACTTTCTCAGTACATTTGGTAACAAGAACATTAATTTGACCAGTTATACATTCAATTTGTTTTCTGTGGTGAAATTACTGTGTCACAAATTTCTTACAAAGATTTAACTATAACAATGATGCTTGCATTTGACAATAAAAGTGGGAAGCATTCCCGAAATCCTGGGGATGTGAGAGCTACTACATTGAAGACGTCTGTTTATCTCCCATCTTAATGCTACTAAACACTTTTTGGTAACCTTGCTTTGGCCCTTGCATCCACCCTGATTTTCCCAGCATGCGTGCATCATACGTGCATCATACGTGCATCCTTCTTGTTAAAAAACCGTGATTTCCTTCTGCATGAGGAAACTCACATCAGTGTAAATTATTATTGTTATGGCAGCTCTTGTGCAAGTTTAAAAAAAAAAATATGAATATTTTGGTGAAAAGTATTTCATTGATGGGGCCTGACATTGCTTTCAAAAGCAGATACTTTTATGCTGTTTCTCAATAGATCTAATTTAACGCTTGTCTAGTTTTTCCTCAAATTACTCAGTGTGTGGCATGAAAACTTTTTTCAGAGACAAAGTTCCAAGAAACTTCTTGTCTCTCTCACTTTATTTCTTCTTCATGTCAATGACCACCACAACTTTATTGGAACCATTCTATCATTTGCTGATGGCTTCACGGTATATGTATCAATTTTCTATCGACCTTTTTATTTCTGGGGTGTAGAGTTGCTCGCTGAGCTGTAGGTTTGATATGCTTCACTTAGCTTCACTTAGAGGTCGCCACTAATGATATTACCGAGCCAGGTAATGAAACGTCTGGATATCAAACCTACAGCTCAGTGAGCAAACCTACACCATAAACCTCAACCTGAGCTACAAACCTTCACAAACTTTTTATTTCTGTCAGTGGTTATATTCTTCTGTCAGTGCAGTGTCTAAACCATCACATCTCAAAGACTTCCATGTTTTCTTATGGAGAAATGAAATACTTTTCTTTCAAGTGATTAAAGGCAGTTACCTTGCTTAGCTGTTACTGCATTCCTTTTGCTGATTATAGATATTATCATCATTTTTATCAATCAGAGTGTGGCTCAGTGGTTAGCACTGCTGCCTCACAGTGCTTGGGACCCTAGTTCGATTCCAGCATGAGCAACTATCTGCTTGGAGTTTGCACATTCTCCCCGTGTCTGTGTGGGTTTCCTCCCACAGTCCAAAGATGTGCAGGTTAGGTGGACTGGCCATGCTAAATTGCCCATAGTGTTCAGGGATGTAAGTGTAGATGGGTTAGCCATCAGACATGCAACATCAGACAGGGGTGGGTGGGTCTGGATGGATGGTCGTTGCAGGGTTAGTGTGGGCTGAATGGCCTCTTTCCACACTGTGGGGATTCTATAAATCAGACGGACCATGACATTCCTCTGGAAGTGGTGGGACTTGAACCTGAGCCTCCTGGCTAGGATTAGCACTGTAACCCTAATACTGCTCTATAAGAGTCCTTGTTTGCTGGTTATGTGCTTAATCAACCCTCTTATATCCCACCTTTAGAGCTTTTCTAATCAACTTGGTCAGAAATGTTATTATACACTTCTGGAATGGATGGATCTTCAATTCAGGTCTCTCCGTTCAGAGATAGGGACACTATCACTGTGCTGCCATTTCAGCATTCAGAAGGGTTGGCTTTGCCATTTGGCACTCACGTCAGATCGAGTATGTCTTTCAGAGCTCCTGAAAGGGAAATTGCAGGACCGGGTAAGACTTACTGTCCAACCAATAATTTAAATAAGTGATAATCATTCAAGGCGAAAGTGCTGGAGAGTGTGTTGCTGGAAAAACACAGCAGGTCAGGCAGCATCCGAGGAGCAGGATAATCGACATTTCAGGCAAAAGCCCTTCATTAGGAATGAGGTTGGGAGCCTCCGGGGTGGAGAGATAAATGGGAGAGGGTGGGGATGGGGGGAAAATAGCTGTGAGTGTGATAGGTGGATGGAGGTGGAGATAATGGTGATAAGGCGGAAGGGAGGGTGGAGTGCATAGATGGGAAGGAAGATGGACAGGTGGGACAGGTCATGAGGGCAGTGCTGAGCTGGAAAGTTGGAACTGGGAAAAGGTGGGGGGAGGGGAAATGAGGAAACTGGTGAAATCTACATTGGTGTCATGGGGATTGAGGGTCCTGAGGCGGAAGATAAAGTGTTTTTCCTCCAGGTGTCAGGTGGAAAGGAAGTGGTGATGGAGGAGGCCTAGGACCTGCGTGTCCTCAGCAGAGTGGGAGGGAGACTTGAAGTGTTCAGCCACAGGGCGGTGGGGTTGGTTGGCACCGGTGTCTCGGAGATATTCTCGAAAGCACTTCATGAGTAGCATCCTGTCTCCCCAATGTAGAGGAGACCGCATCGGGTGCAATGGATACAGTAAATGACATGTGTGGATGCAAAAGTGAAACTTTGATGGATGTGGAAGGCTCCTTTGGGGCCTTGGACGGAGGTGAGGGGAGAGGTGTGGGCACAGGGTTTGCAATTCCTGTGGTGGCAGGGGAGGGTGTCGGGAGGGGACGGTGTGTTGGTGGGGAGCGTGGACCTGATGAGGTAGTTGCGGAGGGAACAGTCTTTATGGAAAGCCGATAGGGGTGGGGAGGGAAATATATCTCTGGGGGTGGGGTCCATTTGTAGGTGGCAGAAATGACGGAGGATGATGCGATGTTGCAGTTGGAGGGATGGGGTTCAAAGGTGGAGGTGCGGGATGTGGATGAGATGCGCTAGAGGAATCATCAACCAGGTGGAAGGGGAAATTGTGGTCTTTAAAACAGAAGACCATCTTGTGTGTTCTGTCATGGAAATGGTCCTCATGAGAGCAGATGCAGCGGAGGCAGAGGAATTGGGAATACGGGATAACATTTTTGCAGGAGATAGGGTGGAAGGAGGTATAATCCAGGCAGCTGTGGGAGTCGGTGGGTTTGTAGAAAATATCAGTGTTGAGTCAGTCACTGTTGGTGGAGATGGAGAGGTCCAGGAAGGGGAGGGAGGTGTCAGAGTTGGTCCAGGTGAATTTAAGGTCGGGGTGGAATGTGTTGGTGAAGTTTATGATGTCCTCGTGGCAGCACGAGGTGGCACAATACAGTCATCAATGTAGTAGAGGAAAAGGTGGGGAGTGGTGCCGATGTAACTGCAGAAGATGGACTGTTCTACATAGCCGACAAAGAGACAGGCAAAGCTGGGGCCCATCATTCAAAATGGACTGAGATTTTCCCACCGATTGCTGTCTGGGAGCACTGTGCCCTCCCAAACAGTGAATCGTCCTGATTATCTCCTTCAGTTGTAAGAAGCTAAACCTGTTTCAAGGAGGTTCTGTCTTGGAGTGTTCTGCAATTTCTCCTGGACAATTTTCAGCTCCCCATAAAACATAAGCCAGTTTCACATTTCAAAGCTGCTCCTATATCTGGGGATCTTTACTGCAAAGGTGCAAATAAATTATATAACAGAAATTATCGTGAAGTTTTAGTTGATTTTTCTCTTGTCCTTAATCACCCTATTTTGTTTCCCTGTCATAGTTTCTTTAATATTATTTTATTAACACTGTTAATAAATGTGTTTCTCTCTGCATCTCGTTTTCTGTTTTAAGCAATGGATGCACTATCAAACATTAGGTTGTACCTTGCTGCACCTACATTGTGCCATCCAATGCTTCACAATGGAAAGGACCCTTTTCCTTTCGCCTTTCCAATCTAACATCTGGACCTTAATCTTCCGAGGGTTGTGGCTTTTAAATCATTAAATACTTTTTTCTTCTATGCTTTGCAACCCTGGTGTACCTTATAATTTAGGTCTTGACCCGTATGTTTCTTTGTATCTTTTTTCAGAATTGTGATGCTTTCAGGTCGCTGCATAAATTATTTTCTGCACGTTGGTATTTTGGAGAGTCCTTATCTGGTCAAAGTTGTCCTAATCCCTCATTTGTTATATTCTACGTCGAGCTAAAGTATTCGTTCCATGGTTGTAGTATTTTCTCTAACTCTATGAAGTCTTGTCACAGCAGTTACTAATTGTTGCAATTTTAATTATTCTATGCGACTAAATAACTAAACATAAAACAAGTATTACTTGCTAGCAGAGATAATTCTTTACTCAGATGAAAGTAACCTCAACGAAGCAATAGTCTGAATAGCAGAAGGTTTCAACAAAGGACTCTAGCATGTTCTTGAAAACAAATAACACATGTTGCCATATGTAATGCTCTATTTATAGTGAAGCCTGAAATGAGTCATGAATGAGTTGCCCCCTGTCTGTTTGCATGATTCTATCTGTCATTATTTCAAATAACTTACATATGAAACAAAGAATTGGCTCAAATCACAACACAGTCGAAGCAATGCAAAGGAAAGTCTGGTATTTATTTTGGCGCCCCCAATCATCTCTATCATATTTAAAATAGAGGAGAGAAATGTTTAAATTTTGTATGAAATAGTGCTACAATGATAATAAGAACAATAGAAGTTTCTGATGCACTGTCACACTGTAACAATGGCTAATAAATTGCACATACCACTGAGCTGCTTATCCATGAGATGAATTATTTTGTTTTCATAGACACTTAGTCACAGCATTCCAGTTACATGTGTCTGAAAATATCAGTACAAAATAGACTGTAAAGAACAAAAGGTGAGGAATGAATCCATGTTGACAAATCGCACTTTGGGCGTGTAGCTTTGTTTTGACTGGTAGCAAGAAGAAAGAAATCTAATTAGGCTGAAAAATTGCTCACAGCTATCTGTATGGAAATACAATCCGTGTGATAGAATTTGACTTCAGCAATGATGTCAAATAGAACATAGAACATATATCCTTGACTGGACCTATTCCTACCCTAGTCATTCTTTTATTCCTAATGGGCAGAATTTAGAAGAAATACTATTCCAGAGAAATGTAAAATGGGCCATTGACTTAATATCACCCACTGTTGAATAATGTTAAGATTTACCCCAATGAATACAACATTTGTGAAATCAGAAATAAGGTTATTTCAGGGTTATAATAAGAGGACTAATATTGCTTTTTTGATATCATGGAATGTGTGTGTTGCCGATAAAATCAGTATTTGTTGCCTGTCTCTAATTAAACTGAGTGCCTTGCTTGGTCATTTCACAGGATAGTTAAGAGTCAACCAGATTGTTTTGGATCTGGAGTATCCACATAGGCCAAATGAGATAAGGGTGGCAGATTTCCTTCCTGAAAGCAGATTAGTGAAGCAGATGGATTTTTAGCAACAATTGGGGATAAATTGTCATGGTCGCCATGACTGAGGCTCGTTTTACATTCCAGCTTTATGAATTAACTTTAAATTCCAGCAACCACCATTTGAAAGTGCGATCTCAGAACATTAGCTTTGGTTTCCTAATCCAGTGGCATTACTATTACACCAACCTCTGACAGACAGAAAGAGGTACTGGGAGAAGTAGGTTAACAGATTAAAATAGGCCTGTTTTATCTTCTTCGTTTGTGGGATGTTAACATTGCTGACAGGACCAATATTTACGGCCCATCCCTAATTGTCCTGGAGAAGGTGGGTGGGGTTTTTTAATGAGTGCAGTCCTTGGGGTAGAGATAGGGTTGTTAGGAATGGAGCTACATGTATGTGGTTTGGAGAGAAACTTACAGTTCTGTAATTAACCTTTTGTCATTGCTTCACTGTAGGTAACATGTCAAATGGCTGCTGCCTGCTCTCTATTGGCTGGATGTATGTATCAACAGGTAACCTTGACAGCACAAGTTCTACTTAAAGACAGCCTGTGAGTTTTGAAGACAAAGTGTTGTGCCTGTGAGTGCTACTGGGACATTTTGCAGCAATCAGCCTTGATCTGAATACTTTGAGCAAGGCTTGAACAGGTGAAACAATTCTCTCCAAATTTTCCTGACAATGAATTGGAAGGTTTTTTTATGGAACTGTTGGCAAGTAGTGATATCCTGCATCTGTACAGTGCATGAAACCTCCCGAAATATACTCAAGAGACAGTGGGAAGAAATAATCCAGAGTTCAAGTCCAGGAGTGATACTCCAAGATGCACTGTAGGAGAAAATGTTGAACAATATCATGGGTTGCCATGATGAATAAGTTCATCTTCAAATGGAATAGTCTTATCAATTGTACACAGTAGATTCAATCACTACTCAAATTATTGTATTCCCATCATCTAATTATCAAAAGTCTCCATTCATATTTATCCAATTTTAAAAATCAAGTGCTTTTATGTTTGAACTGGAGGAAGATGTTGACATCAAATCAGCATTGCACACTGACTGATATCGTAATCTGCATTTTTATTAATTAGCTCATGGGATGTGGGAATCACTGGCAAAACCAAGGTAAGGATAGACACATTTTGCTGCAGCTTTATAGATTTTTAGTTAGGCTACACTTGTGAGGAAATATTAGCAATATCATTTATTTACATTGGCAACAACCAGTACTGATCATTATGATCGCTAACTGACATAGTTGAAGCTCAGGAACAGTTGAGTGTATTTGAATATTTAATAAAAGGCCGCATTTTAATTGTAAAATCCTTTTGTTTGGATGAAGATATAAAAAGCAATGGTTACAAATTGGACATGATGTGCACAGGGCATATCTGGAGCTTCCATTCTGTATACACGTGAAGCTGGGTAAATATAAAGCAGCCAACAATTTTACAGTTATTAAATAATCGATGTGAATATATGAGTTTAATTTCCAATGTAGGCCCAAAGGTTACCTTTACAATTTTTCATACAAAGAGTGGTGAGTGCCTGGTACACACTGCCAGAGGAGGTGGTGGAATAATAGCAGCATTCAAGAAGCACCTGGACAGATACATGAACAGGCAGGGAATAGAGGGATATGGATCCTGTAAGTGAAGACAGTTTTAGTACGGAAGGGCAAAATGTGGTGGCACAAACTTGGAGGGCCGAAGGGCCTGTTCCTGTTCTGTATTGTTCTTTGTTTTTGCTCATCTCTAATTGCCCATGAGGAGTTATGAGTGAGCTGTTTTCTTCAACCATTTCAGTCCATGGGGAATGGACACACTTCAATGCTGTTAGTGAGGATCTGACAAGCTTTGAGTAGTGATGATGATGTTGGAATCATCATTTTGTTCCAAATCAGGATGCTATGTGACTGGATGTTATTCCCTTGTTCCAGCTACACCTTGTTCTTTTCGGCAGTAGAGGTCATGGATTTTCTTTGCATCCTCCAGGCTGCAATTAGGTGGATGTGTGCAAAGCCCTTTACCACAATAGCACATAGTACACTACCTAGTGGAACTGCAGAATGCCTTTTGGACCTCATCTTTGAGTCTGAGGAGGCTGCTTGCCTTCTAAAACAGGCAATAGTTCACAATTACCTTCTAATTATCAACAATAAAAGCAAAAAAAAAACCCCTCATGTTATGGGGCAACAGTACTTGTTTTTAATAAACATGTAAATAATGGTAAGATTGGAAAATTTTCTTTTGTATTAATGTCAAAATTGCTTAATAAGAAAAAGCAGTGAAAAGTCTAAAGAGATGAATATTGTGTTTAATGGACAGAATCATGATTAATTTCTGTGTCTAAATGGAAGAGGTCAGTTGAAACTAATAATAGCAAACAGGTGTAGTTTATAAGCTATGAGGTTGACTGAATAGTCTCCACTAATCTTCTCAATCTCAACAAAATCCCTTTACCTAATGTTTTGTAAGTTATTACCAATGTGATTTATTTTACAATTGGCAACAATCAGTACTGATCTCCATGATCATTAACTGACATAGTTCAAGCTCAGGGATAGTTGAGTGTGTTTGAATATTTAAAGGAAAGGTCACATTTTAAATGTGAAATCCTTCTCTTTAGTTGATGGTTTAAAAAACAATGGTTAACAATGCAATTGTACAGATTCGGACATGATATGCAAGGGTGAATGTCTGGAGCTTCCATTCTGTATGGACAAGTGACAATTGGTAAATATAAAGTAGCTAACAGTTTTACAGTTATTCAATAATTTATGTGAATATATAAGTTCAATTTCCAATGTAGGCCCAAAAACTATCTTCATTGTAATAATTTTTGAAGTTATTATGTCATCAAATTGGCTAACTATGCTAACATTGGTCCTGATATTAATCTTGAACCATTTCTAGAATTGGATGAGAATAGGGTGGGGAGGTGTGGGAAATTGCATTTGTGTAACAAAGTGGATTGGAATTTGTAGTCTAATTCGACCCTTGGTTTCTGGGTCTGAAAGCTGTAATTCATCTGACGTACACTGACATAATGTGATCTCTTGTGGTACAGTGGCAGTATCACTGAGCCAGGAGACCTGGGTTCAACTCTCATTGGCTCCAAGAGGTGTTCAATAACATCTCTAACAGTTTGATGTGGAAATATCTACAAAGAAATAGTCCACAAATGATAATTGGAGGAATGTTCAGAATGGATGGACCGAACACTGATAACACTCAGATTCAATACTGCATTGCTAAAACTATTGCAGAATTCTGTCGGAAGTAGAAAAGATATTATTTTCCCCATCAATAGGAGGGAAAAAAAACATGCAGCTCTTACCGAGGTGTGCTGATCGAGGTTACTGAGGATGTGAGTCATTAGAGTCTTGTGCCTCAGTCATGAATTCAATGCAGGAAGTGATTTAAAAGGCTGACCAAACAAAGGAAAAGTGAGTGCTTTTGTTAATTTGGCAACATCTTTTCCCTTTTCAACTAACCCAGTTCGGAATAGAGTAAAATAGTAATTTATTTTTCCAAAAATAAATGCAGTGAAAAATATTTAAGTCTCTATACTCTGGCACCATTTTAATAACAAATTATATGTTTTGAAGAAATGAAAAAATTAAGATAAAATCCATTTTAGTTCAATTCATGGCTCCAGTGCTCCTGAAGTCAAGGAAGCCCATACTGTCTTGGTGCATCTTCTCTGTCATATCACTCCTCACATCCACTCCACTCCCAGGGCAACAGCATTCACCTTTTATTCACTTCATCACCCATTCACCAAATCATGATGTCATGTGATAGATTTGTCTTATTGTTCCCTTTATTGAATACAACATAACTAATGGGTAGGTACCTTAGCTTCACTCACCTGTAGATCTGCAAGTAAAGACAATACGAAACATAAGATGCAAGGAAGCAGGATATTCTAGAGATGAGCTAGAATTAATCCAGATTACAGGTGTAGAAGAGAAGATTTGTTTTTCTTTCAGTTGGAGATTGAGACACTGGGGCTCAGCAATAAGTGATGAATGACTAATATCTTAGATACATGTGTGCTGACTATATTTCATATTGACTGAATGATGAGCAGGTTGCAGTGCAATTATCAAAATTGTGATTTGGCTTTGATGAAGTCACATTTCTTTCTTTTGTTTTCCATATCCCTTTTTCATTCATTCATTCATTGAATGTGAGCATCACTGGCAAAGCCAATATTTATTGTCCATCAGGCATTTAAGAATCAATCACATTGTCATGGGTCTGGAGTCACCTAAGGAAGGTTGTTCCCTAAAGGACATTAGTCAAACAAATAATATGTTTTTTTCCAACAGTCGACACATATACAGTTAGTATTGCAGCTTATTCTTGAAGATTATTCCTTCTGATAGTTCACTGTTGCATAACTTGTCATCATGCATCTCTTTGGGTATTTTAATTTAATTCTTGATTATACAAACAACGAACTCAAATTAGCCCAATCAAAATGAATAAATGTTTGGTTTTTATAGGATGTCCGCATCAGCCAGAGATAGACTCTCAAATAGCAAATCAAGAGAGAAAGTTTATTTAAAAAGGAAAAACTATACAAATCAGTACAAGTCAAACCTTTGCAGCTACAATCAGGTGACTGGGTTGATATGAAGTTGTAAGTTTCTTTAGTTATTTCGTTGACATCAATTCTTTGGATTTTGCCTTTGGAAACATCCAGTACATACTGAGCTAGCAAGGATATTACTGAGAGCCTTTACTTCCAACTCATAAGTCATCTCAGTTTGTGTGTAATTTCATAAATGGAAGGAGAATGTGAGGACTGCAGGTGCTGGAGATCAGAGTCGAAAAGTGTGGCGCTGGAAAAGCACAGCCGGTCAGGCAGCATCCGAGGAGCAGGAGAGTAGACATTTCGGGCATAAGCCCTTCATCAGAACATATTTGTGATGAAGGGCTTATGCCGAAAATGTTGATTCTCCTGCTCCTTGGATACTGCCTGACCTGCTGTGCTTTTCCAGTGCCACGCTTCTTGACTCCAAATTCATAATTGGTCAACTTTATTATGTATTCCTTTCAATTGGAATTTGTCTGCTTACATTTATTGTTCATTCACTGAACATTGTTGCCCACATTGTACCTTTTGCGATTTGAATTTACACAACTCTCCATTATTTGATTTCATTCGGATATTAAGACTAGAATAAAGTTGAACTGTACGCATTTTATCTGAATTGATGTTCTTCCAAAATAGCTAAATCTTACAGAAACAAATTTATACTTTTTCAAGACTATTAACCTTTTTTAAAAAAAATATAAACCACGCTGATAATTTTTAATGTTTCCTTCATTAAAACTTAATTGAGTTTTATTATTTGGTCGGTCATATATATCTGGTTGATTGCTAATTATGTGATAAACCTCAATTAACACATAAGTACAGAAAAACAAATTAGTTTCAAATTGGCAATGTTTGTAAAATATTCTTAAAGACAGTGTATTAATATAGAAAGTAATGACCCCTGAGAGCCGGGCAGTTTGCTACGAATAATGATCTGTTTGAGATTTGAGATTTGAGGTTTGGGGTTTGAGGTTTGAGGTTTAAACAACCGCCAAACCTCAAACAGATCATTGTTTGTAGCAAACTGCCCGGCTCTCAGGACAACTCCTTACAACCCTGTCATGGTGGACGCTGCAAAACGTGTCAGATTGTGGACATAGATACCACTGTTACGCGTGGGAACACCTCCCACCATGTACATGGCAAGTACTCATGTGACTCAGCCAACATTGTCTATCTTATACGTTGCAGGCTGGGATGCCCAGAGGCATGGTACATTGGGGAAACTGAGCAAAGGCTACGACAACGGATGAATGGGCACCGCACAACAATCAACAGACAGGAGGGTTCCCTCCCAGTTGGGGAACACTTCAGTGGACCAGGATATTCAGCCTCGGACCTTCGGGTGACCATCCTCCAAAGTTGACTTTGGGACAGGCAGCAGAGGAAAGTGGCCAAGCAGA
>NC_057712.1:5229385-5260165 GCF_004010195.1 Chiloscyllium plagiosum | reverse complement strand
ATGAAGCTGATACATTTGTGACAATCTTCAGGCAGAAGGGCTAAGCAGATGATCCATTTCGGCCTCCTTCAGTGGGCCGCAGCATCGCAGACCCTAATCTTCAGACAGTTTGATTGACTCCACACAATGTCAAGAAATGTTTGGAGAGACGGGAAACTGTGATTTTACTCCAGAAATTGCCACATCTCTTGCCAATTTAATTAAGAATACATCACTTGATGAAGGAGCGTCGCTCCGAAAGCTAGTGTGCTTCCAATTAAACCTGTTGAACTATAACCTGGTGTTGTGTGATTTTTAACTTTGTACACCCCAGTCCAACACCGGCATCTCCGAATCATGTCTATTGTTAAAGTTTGCTTGAGAATGTAACTTTAAAAACATTCTGGGATTAACATATGAAAGAACTGAAAACAATATGGTCAATCTAGAAGATGAGAGATTTAACAAACAATCCAAGTGTTTTTCAATATATAATTTCAGTTACATCACACTGTAAACTTTGCTATAAATTTTGTGTCTTCCGATTTTATAATCCACAACCACCTGATGAAGGAGCAGTGCTCTGAAAGCTAGTGCTTCCAACTAAACCTGTTGAACTATAACCTGGTATAGTGTGATTTTTAACTTTGCCTATGGTGACAGCATTGACATGAGCAGGTACCCTGTGCATATATTCCATTTCAAGCACACTGCCTTACTCTGAAAAACAATTATTGTAAACTTAATCATGTGGATGAGCATTTGCAAGCTGCCACCGAAGTGAGATGAGGTTGGAAATTACACAGAGTTGAACTATTGTGTGAATACAGTGTTAACAAAATGTAAATTAAACGCCCAATGCTTCTAGAGAAGCAGAAGACAGAGAGGAAAAAAAAGCATGTTTATGCAATAAGTTTGTCTAGCTTAAATCACAAGAGGAAAGATAAAAAGATCATTTCATTTCATTTAACTTTATGCAAAAACTAGTGTTTTTTTAATTGTGTCAGAACTTCAAGCGTGAGTAGAATTGTATTTAGTTGATGAGAGATGCCAAAAGGAAAGACCTAGCATTTGTGTAATGCTTTTCACCCCTTCAGACTATCAAAGGTTAATTCACCCAATAGATTAAATTTGCGGTGTTATCACTTATAGGCAGTGATGGCAGCCAATATGAGGTACAATAGTTCCCAGACACTGGGATGAGACAGATTGACTTCAGTGTTCATTTCTAGTCCTGAACATTCTTATATTCCTTTGTGAATATTCATGCATTAGAGTCATGCAATAGAAGTTCCACGCAGTAAATTCTTTGAACTCTCTGCACTTTTCCTCTGTATTTTCACTGCATCCTTTTTTGGTTTAATTTACAGTCTGTGAGACTTGATATTTAATCTCCACACTTAATATATTGATTTATATTAAGAACAGCAAAAGTCACTAAGGCACCTGTTCATAAATGCCTTTAGATTGCTGCATCTTCTATTCTTGAAATCTCTTTTGTTTGATGGGTCCCAATGACTGTTTTCTGCAATTTTGTAAATTATTTAACCTATGCTTCCTGTTTCAACTACACTTTAAATCAGTTTGTATTGTTTTTTGCGAATGAATGGTCAAACAAAATAACATTTGCAAAGGTCAAATGATCATTGGGTTAAATAATTAATATGTGGCATTAATTCTCAGGAAACTTGGTGACAAGCATATTTTTTAAAGTTAAAAATATGCTCATGTTGCTTTCCCATTGCAACCTGGACCAATTCTCCTCTATATTTCCTGTTCTCTCAACATTTGGAAAACTGTGTGGCTATAATGCAAACAGCAGGGAGTTTATAGTTGTTCTTGCCAAAAGAAGTACTTTATAGCAAAACTCACATTTTTTTCTTGTTGAGACCATATAGAAATTCAAACCAATAACTGTTCACAGACAAATCATTTTGGTTACATATAATCTTTTGTTTTTCAAGAGTTTGCTGTCAGTCTCATTTGCCTCTTAAAAGCAAGAAGGCTACACTTGTTGTTGAATAATGCACACTTAACACTTTGGAAAGAATTACTTTTCAGTGTACTTAGTTGGTCAAAATGGTGAAGAATTGAGTAAGAGCAGCTTGAACACCAACTAGCAAAACACGTTTCCAGAACCAAGGTCAAAGTCACCTATTATGGAAAGAATATGAAAAGATACAGACTTTGTGGTACCACATACATTCCTGCAGGCAAGATCAATTGAGGAAATTGCTCAAAGGTTTTTTTTATAATACAAGTACAGAAATTATTATTTACAATATTAAGTTTTCATGCTTACTATGTTCATACAATGATTCTTTGTTCCTTAATTTTACTAAACGTGGGTGAACATCTCTTTTAAAAAGCACATTGAGCAAAGTCTTATGAATGAGTAAATTGTTTATATGCTGATATTGTAAACAGCTATATTTAGCCTATAGATTCTAAATTAAAGTCACAGGAATGTTGTGGCTTCAGTCTATCCCTGCCTAATGTTACTTTATATTTTAATAATCTAATAAGATTTATGTGGCATCTCTCCCACACTCCTACGAAGATCAGTTGGGGTGATGTGAAAATCATACAGTATCTATTCTGGCTGCAGTCATAAAAAGTTACCACCACACAGGCAGAGAATATGGGAATATTCCAAAGTAAACATATTTATTCTGTCACAGACCCAAAACGTGTCCTTCATATGTTCTTTTAATTCAATTTTGGAGGAACAGGGGAGAGAATGGCATAGGTTTGTTTGCGCTTTCTGAGACTTTGCCACAAAATAGTTGAAAGATTCATAGAATGAAACAAAACCAGTCACCCACTTGAGTCCACCATTTTCCCAGACAGTGCAGTCCTCTCCAGTGCAAACTTTACCATGAACTCCATTTAATCTGCCAAGAGGAATTTCTGTATTAAAGCTTTATAATACTAAAATGGAATCAAAAAGCATTCCATTACTGTAGCTGCAGCTAATCGAATCAATCCTTGTCAGTTTTGCTGAGTTGTTTACACAAAACAGTCCACTATGTTTTCCTGCAGTGCTGATTTGGATTGGGGTGTACAAAGTTACAAATCACACAACCACCTGATGAAGGAGCGGCGCTCCAAAAGCTAGTGCTTACAATTAAACCTGTTGGACTGTAATCTGGTTATGTGTGATTTGTAACTTCCTGCAGTACTAGTTCCTTTTGTATGTGCATCTCGTAGAAACAAAACAATTCAATACTCCCCACAATGACAACCATAAAAACAATTCTCTCCTGTTAAATATCTCATGACTGCTCCATACACTGCCACTGTTAGCATTGACACTGGGAACCTGAGCAAAGGGAACAAGTGACTGAATTGCAGTCATAAGTGAAGGAGAGACATCGGAATCTGGGATCTGAAGAAAGAGCAGTAGAGGACTGGGCACAGATAGAAATCAGCATTGTATCCATTGCTTTTGTTGAGAATCTGTTCCCATATATTGACTGTTTTATGGGAAAACAATTACTTTTTTTGGAATCTCAGCTTGGAAGAACATCCATGAGATCTGGTTGCCATGGCGAGAGAAACTCAAATAGAAACAAAGTACCAGGTAACAGTCTAAGCGCCTTTTCACTGTATAGAAAATGCACAACTGCTGTTTTATTAAAACTTTATTTACTGATTTGAGAGGGAGCTAGGCTGCGGGAAAAGAGGGTGAGCTGTTTTGTGTAAACAACTAAACAGGTTGCCTGTGAGAGTTTGGCTTCTGTTCAAATTAAAGCGAACAGAACAGATGGCACTTTTGTGGCCTTAAAAAAAGGGAATGGACAAGGTATAGCTTATTGGTAATAATCTGATCTGGAAAATCCCATCTATAGAATCCATCTACCAGGCCCGCTGTCAAGGAAAGGCCACCAGCATTCTCAAAGATCCATCCCACCCTGGCAATGTTTTTCAACAACCTCTACCATCGGGGAGAAGGTACAGAAGCCTGAACACACGCACCAGCCGGTTTCGTAACAGTTTCTATTGTTAGAATACTGAATGGACTCACAAACTCTGAGCATTCGCCTGTACCTATGTTTTGTTTTTGCTGCTGTTTAACTATTATTTACTTATCAATGCTACATAACTCTGTGACCTGCCTGAATTGCTCGCAACACAAAGCTTTTCACTGTGCCTCAGTACGTGACAATAAAATTCAATCCAACTCAATTCAGTTCAAAACTCAAGCAGGGAGTGGAATGATTGTTGAAGGTCACTGAAGGTTTTGCACCAGTTTGGAAAGATGAAATAAACCTGCTAGAGAGCGGGGAATAACGAGAGATTGTTGGTGTAATGTTAGATTTCTGCCAGATGTGAAGACTGTGTAAAAAGCTTTCATAAGACAGGCTCTTGTTATGTTAACTAATGCAAAAGTCTATTATCTTAAGTTTGACCTTTCAGTTAACTGGTAATTGATGCTTGATCTTTATTACCTTTAGTTTGTTTGTTATGTTGAAAATCTTCAAAGGTGTAATTTTGCATTTCAGTTCTTTCTGTTGTTTGTTCTGGATATTCATCACTTTTTAATAGTTATTGATCCCTATGGTGATCATTATACTTGCTAAGCCCAGAACTCAGACCCTCAAATTATTGGTTCATGTTCTAAATTAAATAACTTTTCCTATTTATTTATTGAGAAAATGTAAATCTCAGATCCTCCTCATTTGCCAAGCTAAAGAAGATTAGTCAGCAACTTTGTCTGTGGATTAGATTACATTACAGTGTGGAAACAGGCCCTTCGGCCCAACAAGTCCACACCGACCCGCCGAAGCGCAACCCACCCATACCCCTACATTTACCCCTTACCTAACACTACGAGCAATTTAGTATGGCCAATTCACCTGACCTGCACATCTTTGGACTGTGGGAGGAAACCGGAGCACCCGGAGGCAACCCACGCAGACACGGGGAGAACGTGCAAACTCCACCCAGTCAGTCGCCCGAGGCAGGAATTGAACCCGGGTCTCAGGCGCTGTGAGGCAGTAGTGCTAACCACTGTGCCACCGTGCCGCCCACTGGATGGGACACTCCTCTGTGATGTATCAAATTGTTTGTGTCTCTCCGCAAGTGTATACAGGTTTTACACTGGGACCTCGACGATAGAGTTTCGCCACACATGATTTATTCTGAACATATTTAGTCGGAGTGCTTCTCACTGTGGTAACTCAAAGCCTGACATTCAAGAGCTGGGATTTGTGACAAGCAAAACATTAGTGACTTCCACATTTCCTGTTTATTGATTTAATAGTTACCTGCTGTAGATCTTGCTTAGAAAAGTCACTGCATACGGGTCATGCAGATGGAAGGGTGGAAAGGTGGATTTAACAGGTCATCATGGAGTGATGGTAATTCAACTGCAGGTTTCATTAGTTGGCAGCCATGTTGAGGAGTGATGTCCACAAGAACAGGAAACCAGGGAGCAGTGTTGAGTATAATTCTGAAGAAAGGTCACCGGACCCAAAATGTTAACTCTGCTTTCTCTCCACAGGTGCTCCAGATCTGCTGAGTTTCCCCAGCAGTTTCTGTTGTCATTCGCGAAGTGTTGAGTGGTGGGTTCCAGTTATGATACACATTGTTGCATTTAGCTGTTGAACAGTAAGATATTCGTGATTACCAATGCCAGACAGGTACATGTTACTCTGCTATAAAGTATGGTAGGGAAGATTAGATTAGATACAGTGTGGAAACAGGCCCTTCGGCCCAACAAGTCCACACCGACCTGCCGAAGCGCAACCCACCCAGACCGCATTCTCCTACATTTACCTCTTAACCTAACTCTATGGGAAATTTAGCTCGGCCAATTCACCTAACTTGCACATCTTTGGACTGTGGGAGGAAACCGGAGCACCCGGGGGAAACTCATACAGACATGGGGAGAATGTGCAAACTCCACACAGTCAGTCGTCTGAGGCGGGAAATGAACCCGGGTCTCTGGCGCTGTGAGGCAGCAGTGCTAACCACTGTGCCACCCACAAAGTGCTACATTTCAGAAAGTTGTGGGGATAGTGTCCCAGTAAGTTTTCTTACTAATCTCTTTCTGATTTTGAACTTGGCTGCTGTTTTCTTCAAAGTTCGCAGAGTCGCTCTCAAGTATGTTGTTTTAGTTTCTGGCCACCAATGTAGATGTACAATTCTGTTTATGCACTGGCATTGCGAGGTGGAATACACTGGATATGATTTTTGAAGGAATGCGAGAATGTGAGAAGCCTTGTTTTCAATATCATCAAAACCCTAAAGTGCAGAAAAATGCCATTCAGCCCATCGAGTCAACACCGTCCCACCCTTAATTTTTTTAGCGAAACAAAAATTCCAGTCTTGCAATGAGTGAGTGATGAACCTAGACCAGCTTAAAAGAAAATGTAAAGTATAACATCCAAACACATGGGAAAATGCATTTCTGTTTACTACTGTAAAAGATAAGAGCATTTGCCTTATACATCATCAAACTATATTGAGAAGTAAAAAGGGGAATTTGGAATCACATCACAATGACACATAGTAAACTCAAGGATAGCTCTTTACTTGAACAGCATCCTCCAGGCAAAGAAAGTTAATGAGTTGAATGTTGTTTTGAAAGTCCAACAGTCGTCATTTTCTAAATGAACAGCAAAATGTAAGGCCCTATGTGGAAGGCATCTTTCAGCAACTACAGCAGGACTTGAAGGACTGTGAATACTTCTCAGTGCAGTTTGATGAATCCATCGAGATAGCTGACACAGCCCAGCTGAATGTTTTTGTGCATGTGGTTTTGAAGGACATAACAACTGAAGAAGATCCCCTTACCCTTTTGCCCTTAAAGAGAGAAGATGAAGTGAGGATATCTCCAACAGATTCAAAAGGTAGGTGCTTGATAAAAATATTCCAACGAAGAAAGTGATTTGCCATCACAAATGATGGTGCACCCGTCATGTGTGGGCTTTTGCAGGAATAATCCTGATTTCCCCTGTTTTGTCAACGATCACTGTATAACCCACTAGCAAGGGTCAGTGAGTAAAGTAATGGACTTCTCTCGTGTAATGAAAGTTGTTGTTAAGTTTGTAAACTCAATTTGAGCAAAAGCCCTTCAATACGGTTTGTTTAAAATCTTACACAACAAATTCACCACTGTCTTCTCAAGGGCAACTAGAGAAGGGCAATACTAGTTTAACCAGTGACGTTATGTCCCACAAGTGAATAAAACAAAGCTAACATATAGTGAACACACTGTGAGATGGTTAACTCTTGCAAAAATGTTTAGATCTGATGCATGAAATCGTCACTTTTCCTAAATCAAGAAATCAAGTGTGCAATGAGCGGTCAGACAATATGGATCTGCTCAATCGTTGTGTTCCTTACAGCTAAAGTCTCAAAACTGAACGAGCTGAACTCTGAACTGCAGGGAAAGGAGAGGCATTTCAGCACATACAATCAATCCACCAGGTCTGTGCTTTCCCAAGTCAAAAATAAAATGCTGCTGTAATTCCCAGTTTGAGGAAATTAGTAGAGAAAAGAATCAAAGACAAAGGAAGAATAATGTTGCCCAGAAAACTTCTGAGCACATCGGAGGATGTTTGCAAAGGAATTCAACAGTCAATTTCTGGAATTTGATATGATGTTCACATGGAGGTAATTAGGATGCAAAATTGTATTGAGTTAAAAGACAGACTTAGAGACAGAGATTTCTGGGGACTGGTCACCAGGAAATTTCCCACTGCCATCATTCTGTGTTTTTAAAGTGAAACCTTCCAATGGCTCCACTTTGCTTTGTGAGACAGTGATCTCCCACATGATAATAATCAAGACCAATTATTGTACCAGCCCCTCAAAAAGATATTGGATAGACTGGACATAATTTTATAAAGATTCTACCTTTTCATTTTTCTGTAGTTTGATTGTGGACTGAAATGGAGAAAGGATTGTTTTGAACACCAAGGGTTGTAGAAAGGATTGTTGCACTTTTTGACAATGATTTATGTTTCTTTGGGAGTTCTGCACTCCTTGTATCAGGGTAAGAGAGGAAGATGAATTGCCAGCCATGAGCGTGCAAGCAAGTTTGAAAATGGTGTCAGAAAAGTGCTTACTTAATTATTTCAAAAATATATTTTGAGTAGGTATAGTAACAGGAATGTGGGGGTCCACAGTTTGACTGTATTATGACCTTGCTTTCTGGAACTCACAATGTATCTCCCTTGCATTATTGATGACTGGAGGATGTTGATTTATGTGATGGCCTTTGCTGACTATGTGAGTTATTCAGGCTTAGACACTGTGCTGAATAAGGAACTGAGCTAGTCAGCTGAGTTTGTCCCACTCTATCTGGCTGATTGGAATGTCCTCCATTGCTTGGAGTTGTTTCTGGAGGCCTTCTGTAGAAGTTGTTTACCATCACTGGGTTTGTACTGAGTAACTCTGGTTAATGCAGTGGCTATTGAAGTTGATGGATTGGATGGATAGCCATGGTCCGGGTTATTCTGTGATGGCTACTACAGATTGTTATGAGTTGAGAGAATGATACGGCATTGTGTGGATCCAGCTGTGGAGGGTTCCATTGGCAAATGTGACCTATTGAGGTAGTTTTGTCAGAGGGCAGTGTTGTCACAAACTGTGCTGCAGATCCACAATGTAAAACTGCTACTTTTCTGTAGAGCTTTAATAAACAAATTATCCTTAGAGGCCATTCCAATGGCAATCTAACATGGGCTATTGGAATATTGTAAAGACCTACTTTATTCCTTCTTAAAGAGCATACTATGTGTAATTGTGCAGTCTCTTTGCCTTATTCTTAATCACTCCAGTGGTCCCTCTCCCAGACCACATACTCAACATGACTGAAAAGAAAGGTGATGCTATTGTTGCTTTTGATGAACAAATACAAAGCATGCTAAAACTTCTCCTCTTGATTGCAACTATGGAATACTCAATTACAACCAAATGAGCACTGCCAGGCTCAATGGTCTCAGATTTCTGGAGCTTCCTTTAATCAATTTAAAAGGATTTGAGTTGGCAACCAATGCAGACTCAGCATAAGAGGGACAATGAATCATCTTGCTTTCAAACCCTGTGTTCCTCTACAGTCTTTTATGAAGAAGGAAAATGGAGACTTGCACACAGAATCCTGGAGTAAAACCTGGTAAGCCAGGGATCACCTCCTGCCAGGCACCACTGCTCGAAAGAAGGGAGAGGGCATGTTTGTTTTTGGGGTGGGGGGGGTGGGGGGGGGGGGGGGGGGATCTATGGATAACATGCTCAGAATAATCGGATATGAATAGATTACACTGTGAAAGATTTGCTCTTTGCTTCCACCTACGTTGCACTCCTCCCACTCCTAGCTCAATGTCATCTCTAATTGGAGAGTAACCTTCTCATTGTTGTTCTCCAACAGTGGGTGGGAATGGTCAGTAATTATTGCCCATACCATTTATTTTGTTATTACTCCTCCAATCAACAAATATCCTACCCGAGACTCAGCTAGAAATTTCTTCCTCAAAAAGTGATGGAAGCAAAGTGTAAATATTTTAAGGCGAGGGAGATATATTTGTCATAAGCGGGGGAGTAAAAGATTATTAGGGTTACGCAAAGATGTGGTGTAATCAGATCAGCTATAATCTTAGTGAATGGCGAAAAAAGCTCAAGGCAGAATGGTCTAGTCAAGCTCCTAATTTGTATGTTTGCATTGTATTGGTCCAACCCATTTCAGGGACAAAGGGCTAGAAAATGAGTTGAACACATCCACCCTCAGGCACATCTTGCCTTCAAACCTTATGGTCCTTTACAGGGGTTTGTGAAGAATTAAAACAGAGATCTGCACAATGCTACAATTGCTGGTCATCCCACAGAAAGCCAGAGAGGAGCCCTCATTTGATTTCCTGTTATCTGAGCAACAGACATACCCATATAAATTACTCCTAGTTTATCCTCACAAGGTTTTTAATAACCACTGAAATGTGCAATATCACTGTCACAATGAAATGGAAGAGTCCCACTATCTTATAGCCAATTCCCAAGAATCACCCTAGCGTGACATTATCCACATTAAGGTTTATAGATCTTGAGGATAAATTGTATTTCACAGCCTGACTGATAACTTGATGGAACAGGTCACACAGTTTTTTTTTAAAACTTATTTAATTTTCATTGCATTAAAACCAACAGAATTAAAACCAGTGGGATCCCAGAAGAATCCATTTTATCAGATTACCACCAAAGTGGTGAAGATGGTAATCTCGCTTACTGACTAAACATGACAAGAAACAGTTAAGAGGTCATGCAGTCATACATGATGCATTAAGACAATAAAATCACCAACAAAGTAAAGCAGAAGAAAAGAAAAATCTGAGACATTTGTTGTGGTAACATTCAGCTTATTGCTGACAAAAGCAGATTTCCAAAGATGTCAACATGTCAGAACCAAGGGGGAGCATGTAATCATTACCAAAATGTTCTCCATTAATCTAATTTTAACATTCAGGATCAAAATGCACTGCAAAGATGCATACCAGCAACGAGAAACCTTACCCTCCAGAAGAAATCAGGAAACCAGGAGTCTCAGAAATGAGACCTGTCACAGTGAAACACCAGCCCTTCGGAATGAACCTCCTCAAACATCTAAATCAACTGATGTGTCACGACTGGATCTAACTAGTAACTGTAAGATATTTGAAATAATAGATGTTTACATAAACACAAACATGAGGTCAATTACATGCCACAACTGACAGGTACTCAGTATGACAGAGGAAAACCAGCCCTGATTTGATTTCATTGTCTCCCACAGGAAAGCCTTGGCACTGAATTCACATGCAGAAGTCTGTACCTCTGATTATTTAATTTTACCTGGCTCTGGGTTTGATTAGTTTTTCTGGTAATTAAGTTAGGCACTCAAATGCACAATCATTGTTATAAAGAAATCTATAAGACCTGACGTCCCAAAAACAATACATGCAAACTACCTTGAAATAACACCGTGCAAATGTAAGCTTAGAGAGGGTGGGATGGATTTTTAGTTACTGGACTTTCATGATAATCTGGTACATTTTACAGATCCACTGAACTTTCATTCCAAGAGCAGAAAAATGAAAAAAAAAGATAATGGACTTGTTTGCATGGGAATAAAGGGCAGTTGTGTGTGGACTAAGGAACAGAAAGCCATGAAAGAGTTTGAAAATGAGTCTTCAGCCTTGAAATATTATCTCGCTTTCTCTCTTCACAGATGCTGCCAGACCTGCTGAGTTTTTTTCAGCACTTTCTGTCTTCATTTCAGATTGTCAGCATCTGCTGTATTTTCCTTTTATTTTTGCTTTTGAGTGTTTTTCGGGGTATACAGGGGAATCTACTAGTGACTCCCAGAGGTTGGCACTGGGATCACAGTTCTTTTTCACTTATACAAGTCAGCTGGCATTGGCCAGATTTTAGATGTGAGATACATTTTGGGAATTCTATCGAAGCCTTGGAAAACACTTAAGAGAATGTTAATACAGTTTTCATTTCTAATTGGGAAAATGGGTGATGCTTCACAGAGTAACGGGGAAATGGACTTATTGAAAAGCATGAATATTATTGATGGAGTTTAAGGGAAAACTGTTAGAGTTTCAACTTGTAAAACCAATTAAAACTGATAGTCTGAATTCAGATATTAAATACATTCACTCGAATTCTAATAGAGGTGCAATTTATGTCTATTTATAAGCCTGTAGTTACATTGTTTTATCTTAAAATCATGAGAGGCATGGATAGGGTAAATAGACAAAGTCTTTTGCCTGGGTTGGGGGAGTCCAGAACTAGAGGGGATAAGGTTTAAGGTGATAGAGGAAGGATTTAAAAGGGACCTAAGGAACAAAGTTTTCACGCAACTGGTAGTATGTATATGGATTGAGCTGTCAGAGGAAACGGTGGAGGTTGGGACAATTACAGCATTTAAAAGGCATCTTAATGGCCGGCAAATACTGGCAAATGGGACTAGATGAATTTAGGATACCTGGTCAGCCAGGACAAGGTGGACTGAAGAATCTGTTTCCATGCTGTACATTTCTATGATTCTACGACTTCATGAGCCTGTGATCCCAAGTCAAGACTGAAAGGGATTTTAATTTGACCAACTGTATAAAGTCACTGTTAAAGATATTTTCTATACAACCTGCTCAGAAATGTTATTACGCACTTCTGGAGCAAGCGTGACTGGCACTTGGGTTTTCTGGCTCAGAGCTCTTTCTTTTGCTGGTTATGTGCTGAATCAACCCTCAGCTTTCACTATTCCTGCATTCAGGAGCTGGAGATGCGGGTGTTGGAATGGGGTGGACAAAGTTAAAAATCACACAACACCAGGTTATAGTCCAACAGGTTTAATTGGAAGCACGAGCTTTCGGAGCACTGCTCCTTTATCACAACCACCTGATGAAGGAGCAGTGCTCTGAAAGCTAGTGCTTCCAATTAAACCTGTTGGACTATAACCTGGTGTTGTGTGAATTTTAATTTTGCAATCAGAAAACTTGGGTTTGCCATTTCGCATTTGGCATTCACTTTTAATAGCTTCTGTATAGGAATCTGCACAGCATCAAAAGACTGATTGTCCATCCAACTGCTCTTTCCAAGACAGAAAGGACCTACAGAGAGTTGTGAACACAGCCCAGTCCATCACACAAACCAGCTTTCATCCATTGACTCCATCTATACTCCCTGCTACCTTGGGAAGGCAGGAAATCAACACAATCAAAGCCCTCTCCCACCCCAGTTATACTGTCTTCCAACCTCTTCTGTCTGGCAGAAGATACAAAAGTTTGTATATATGTATGAACAGATTTAAGAGCAGCTTCCTCCCTGCTGTTTTGAATGGATCTCTTTAATGTTAATGCTAATCTGTCTCTGCATCTTTTCTGTGGCTGTAACACAGAATATCCTGCACTCTGCTCTGTTATCCAAATGAACTTGTATAATACATTCTTCCTGTAAAGCACATAAAACAACACTTTACACTATGCCTTGGTATATGTGACAGTAATAAATCACATCAAACAAAAATAAGGTGGAAAATTATTCAATGTGGGCTGATAATTTCACACTGACTGCTCTCTATGAGCACTGTGCCCTTCTGTGAGCCCAAACTGTGAACCATCCTGATCATCTCCTTCAAGTGTAAGAAGCTAAACCTGACTCAAGGATCTTCTGTCTACGGATGTTCTGCAATTTCTCCTGACAACTTCCAGCTCCCCATAAAAGATAAGCCAGTGAACTCTGGACACTGCTCCTGTACTGCAGGAGCTCCTCAAAGTAAGTGCTGAAGTTAAATTAATTAACCTGCTCCAACACACATCGGGAGCAGTTGGGACTTTAACCTAGGTCAGCCTTACTCAGGGGTAAGGAGACAAGAGTCCAGTGAAGTAAATAGTAAAGTCCTCTCTCTCTGTACTGTCTAGAATTGCTCAAAGTTCAGGAAGTTGCTGTACAAGGACACACTGTCCATTGATAGCCTTTTCTCACTGTTCTCTAAGTATGCAACTCAGTGCATTCTTGTGGTTAACTGTGGGATACTGTGCCCCATAATGGTTTATACTCACTATGTTCAATGTTGTTATTAAACACCTCTGAGGCAAATGGGATTTGAATCACTAACAATACAACATAAGAGCCCCTCTGTAAGTTCTAACCAAATAACAAAGTTAGAAACCAACCTGTTGATGTAACGACACACCTTCAGAGCAAATGAGATTTAAGCCCAGGCCCCCTGGCTGGAAGTATGAACACTACCACCGTACCACAAGAGGTCGGCCTGAATGTGAAAAAACATTTGTTTTCCAATCCCCTCGCCAGCAAAGCCAACATGCCCTTGGCCTTCCTAATTCTTTAGAACACCAGCAAGTTAGCTTCTTGTATCCATGCGGGAGGATATCAGATCCCTCTATACTGCAGCTTTCTGCAAGCACAGGCTATCACCAGTCTGTGTATGTGATGGACAATAGACTCAGGTTGGCCTGTGCAGATACTGCAGGGAGATAGATGATCCAAATAACAACAATTGCTACTAATCAACATGATTAGACACACTATAGCAAGTAGACCTTGAGAGCGGACTTGCTGGCTCAAGAGAGAGGGAACATTATGACTGTGCCAAAATAGTCCCTATAAGTGCTAAAGTATTTTTAATCAATCTGCTTAAGGAAGTAATGACACAACTCTACAGTTAAATTAACTCCTTGACTAAGATGTTATCTTGTACTGTATAAGACCAGAAGACCCATAATACATAGGAGCAGATATTAGGCCATTCAGCTCCCTGAGTCAGCTCTGCCATTCAAACATGGCTGAAAGATTTTTCAACCTCATGTTCCCACTTTCTCCCCATAACCTTTGATCTCCTTGGCAATCAAGAACATATCTATCTCTGTTTTAAATATACTCAATGACCTGGCCTCCACAGCCTTCTGTGGCAATGAATTCCACAGATTCGCCATTCTCTGGCTAAAGAAGTTTCTTCTTATCACCATTCTTAAAGGTTTTCCCTTTGCACTAAGGCTATGCCCTCAGGTCCTCATCTCTCCTTTCAATGGAAACATCTTCCAAATATTTACTCTGTCCAGGTCATTCATTATTCTGTAAGTTTCAATTAGATCCCCCCTCATCCTTCTAAGCCCCACTGAGCATAGTCCCAGAGTCCTCAAATGTTCCTCATACATTAAACCTTTCATTCCTGGGATCATTCTTGTGAGCCTCCTTTGGACCTGCTCCAAGGCCAGTACATCCTTCCTGTGTATGGGGCCCAAAATTGCTGACAATACTCTAAATGTGGCCTGACCAGAGCATCATAAAGCCTCAGAAGTACCTCCCTGCTTTTATATTCTCATCCTCTCAAGATGAATGGCAATATTATATTTGCCTTCCTAACTACTGACCCAACCTGCAGGTTTACCTTAGAAGAAACCTGGACTGAGACTCCCAAGTTCTTTTGCACTTCAGATTTCTGAATTTTCTCCCCATTTAGAAAATAGTCCATGCCTCTATTCTTCCTACCAAGGTAACATAAACCTCAGATTTACGCTCCACCCAGAGACTCTTTAACTTAGAAAGTAGTCTACAAAAATTACTTCCTTACCGTAATGTATGCCATCACTCTGTGGATTGATAAAACTTTATACATTCATATCATGTGTTTACTCACACTAATAGAATAAAGTACATTTATGCTTCTGGCTTTGCACTGTGCTACAATTCAACTGAATTTATTTTAATAAGTTGACCATTTTCGTTGCATAGTTGCAGTTTTTCTGTAACCACAGGGAAAATTTTGTGGTATTGAAAGTGTATCCCACAGTAACAATACATTACGTGCATGTTAATAATTAAGGGGAAAATCTGAGATTGTTGAGGAGCTAGAAGAATCAATACTTGCTATTTCAGATCGTTTGTCATATATTGCATCACAATTTACAAACCTGAACTCTTTGTCTAAAAAGATGAAAAGTTTTGAAAGTTGTGGCGACTGACTGAGAAGGTCTTAAAAAACAAAGACAGAGCCATTCCACATTCCCCCAATGTAACAATAATGTTGTGTGAAAGCAACATGACGCATTTCACCATGTTGGTGGCACTCTATAAATGTAAGCTATTGTTGTGAAGAAAGGAGTTGCCATTGTACAATTAGTTTTGTTACCAGCACTGAATTTTATTTTGTGTTAATTTAACAGCAAATCAGTGGCTCAAATGAAACATGCTGGAATTACATGTGTTCTGAAAATATGAAGGATTGTGTTTTACTGATCGACTCCATTTAAGAGCATCACCTCTGGGTTTAGATTTGCTGCAGGATGTATTGCCAATTGGGATGAGCCTTCATTTCCTTCACTGCAGTTGATTATTTTGTTGAAAAATCCAATCATTCCCAGTAAGCTACATTACAAACAATGAAGAAACAAAACACACACAGAGACACCCCACTGTATACTTTTAAACATAGTAGGCCCTGGACAAAGCAGAAATAACAAGAAGTACATGTGGAGTTCCTTGCCTTTCAGGGCATGTTCATTTCCAATTTAATAAAAAAGACAACGTGAAAACATTGTTGCTAAAATAAACCCACATGTCTCAAACCAGACATAGCAGTCACTTAGGTACGCACTATTTGAAATGTAGACATGTAATATTGATAAAGATAATTCAGTTCCTGGCTCCAAAATTTGCCACCTGTGGGGGAAGGTTGTCAAAAAGTTAATTTTTGGCTCTAGGTTTTTTAAGCAAGTCCAGAATCCAGACTTCTATTGGCAAAGAGCTGAAGGATATAACTCCATCAATTCTTTAATATTTTAGCCTATTATGGAACTTAGACCTTGCAAATCAAACATTACTGGACAGTAGTTTCAAACATTTGGATGTCATCTCGTTTATAGATTCGATCTGGAAATAATATGGGAAGCTTAATATTTTGGCTAAAATGGAGCAAAATAGCAAGGTTGGTCCAAATTTTCTCTTACTGCTTGCTCATTCGTACTTTAAATCTTTTCTACATCCTGCCTCATTAATTGGTGAACTGAGAAATTGTGCAATCTAATGGCAATGCTACCAATGCAATCATAGAACTTAGAACAGTACAGCACAGTACAGGCCCTTCGGTCCTCAATTTTGTGCCAACATTTTATTCTACTCTAAGATCAGACTAACCTACATACTTTTCATTGTACTATCTTCCACGTGCCTATCCAAGAGTCGCTTAAATGTCCCTAATGTTTGTGACTCTACCAGCACTGCTAGCACTGCATTCCACGCACCCACCATTCTGAGTAAAGAACCTATCTCTGACATCTCCCCTCAACCTTCCTCCAATCACCCTAAAATTGTGCTCCCTATTTCCATCCTGGAAAAAGTCTCTGGCTCTCCACTGTATCTGTGCTTCTCAACATCATGTACACCTCTATCAAGTCACCTCGCATCCTCATTCGCTCCAATGAGAAAAGCCCTAACTCCCTCAACCTTTCTTCATAAAACACGGCCTCCAGTCCAGGCAGCATCTAAAGCTTCCACATCTTTCCGATAATGAGGCAACCAGAACTGAACACAATATTCCAAGTGTGTCTAATCAGGGCTGTATAGAGCTGCAGTATAAGCTGGCAGCTCTTAAACTCAACCCTCCTGCTAATGAAAGCCAACACACCATACACCTTGACAACCCTATGAACTTGGGTGGCAACTTTGAGGGATTTATGGACATGAACCCCAAGGTCTTC
The DNA here is from genome assembly GCF_004010195.1 of Chiloscyllium plagiosum. Classification (NCBI taxonomy): domain Eukaryota; kingdom Metazoa; phylum Chordata; class Chondrichthyes; order Orectolobiformes; family Hemiscylliidae; genus Chiloscyllium; species Chiloscyllium plagiosum. The sequence continues at coordinate 5,242,982 of NC_057712.1, read as the reverse complement.
CATACTGCCAAGAATTCTGCCTTTAACTCTATATTTTGTATTCAAATTCGACTTTCCAAAATGAATCACTTCACATTTGTCTAGGTTGAACTCCATCTATCATTTATAGCCCAGTTCTGCATCCTGTCAAAGTCCTGTTGCAAGCTACAACAGCCTTCCACACTATCCACAACTCCACCAACATTTGTGCCATCGGCAAACTTACTAACCCACCCTTCCACTTCCTCATCCATGTCATTTATAAAAGTCAAAAAGAGTGGAGGTCGCAGGGCTGATCCCTAGGGAATACCACTGGTCACCAAGCTCCAGGCTGAATACTTTCCATCTATCAGCCAGCCAATTCTGCATCCAGACAGCCAAATTTCCCTGTAACCCAGGCCTCCTTACTTTCTGAATACCATGGGAAACCTTATCAAATTACTTTCTAAAATCCATGAACACCACATCCACTGCTCGACCCTCATCAAATTTTTTTGTCACATCCTCAAAGAATTCAATCGGGTTTGTGAGACATGACCTACCCTTCATGAAGCCATGTTGACTATCTCTAATCAAACTATGGTTTTCCAAGTAATTATCAAACCTTTCTTTCAAAATCCTCTCCAATAATTTGCCCACCAATGACATAAGACTGAGTGGTCTGCAACTCCCAGGATTATTCCTATACTCTTTATTGAAAAAGGGAATAACATTTGCCACCCTCCAATCATCAAGCACTACTCCAGTGGACAGCGAGGATGCATAGATCATCGCCAAAGTCGCAGCAATCTCTTCCCTTGCTTCCTGTAGTAACTTTGAGTATGTCTCGTCTGGCCCAGGGGATTTATCTATCCTTACATTTTTCAAAATTTTCAGCACATCCTCCTACCCAACATCAACTTGTTGTAGCATATCAAAGTTGAGAGTGGGGTGCTGGAAAAGCACAGCAGGTCAGGTAGCATCTGAAGAGCAGGACATTCTTGATGAAGTGTTGTTGCCCGAAGCACCGATTCTCCTGCTCCTCAGATGCTGCCTGACCTGCTGTGCTTTTCCAGCACCCCATTCTTGACTCTGATCTCCAGCATCTGCAGTCCTCACCTTCTCCCTGTTCTAGCATATCAACCTGTTTCACGCTGTCCTCACAAACATAAAGGCTCCTCTCAGAAAAATGCCATCAGCTATTAGATGTTTTTGGAAGTCCTGAGACCATGAAAAGGTGCAGTCAGTGTGATGGGTTGAAATGTGTCAGTTTTAATGCAACAAGTATCAGAAATAAAAGTGATGAATTCAGAGCATGGATCAGAAGCAAAGTATTCATTAAGGACCTCCCTACTTCAGCTGCAAGCTCCCTCCACCATCCCTGATCAGCCTTACCCTCACTCTGGTCCTCCTCTTGTTCCTCATATAAGCGTAGAATGCCTTAGGGTTTTCCTTAATCCTACCTGCTAAAGCTTTTTTATGCCCCCTTCTAGCTCTCCTAAGTCCATTCTTCAGTTCCTTCCTGGCTAACCTTGTAACCCTCTAGAGCCCTGTCTGATCCTTGCCTCCTCAGTCTTAAGTAAGCCTCCTTCTTCCTCTTGGCTAGATGTTTCACTTCCCTTGTCACCCTACCGTCCTTTCCTTGCCTCAGTGGGACAGACCTATCCAGCACAGTTAGCAAGTGCTTCCTAAACAAACTCCACATTTCTGTTGTGCATTTTCCTGAGAGCATCTGTTCTCAATTTAGGCGCCCCAGTTCCCGCCTAATTGCATTACAATTCCCCCTCCCCCAGTTAAATACTTTCCCATACCATCTGTTCCTATCCCTCTCCATGAGTATAGTAAAGGTCATGGAGTTGTGATCACTATCACCGGAATGCTCCCCCACTGAGATCTGACACCTGGCCTGGTTTGTTTCCAAATCGTATGGCCTCCCTCTACTCAGCCTATCTACATATTGAGTCAAGAACCTTTCCTGGACACACCTGACAAAAACTGCGCTATTCAAACTACTTGAACTAAGTAGGTCCCAATCAATAATAGGGAAGTTAAAGTCACCCATGACAACAGCCCTATTTCTTCTGTACCTTTCCAAAATCGGCCTCCTAATCTGCTCCTCTGTGTCACTGTTGCTATTGGGGGATCTGTGAAAAAGAGACTGCTCCTTTCCTGTTTCTCACTTCCACCCATAGTGACTCAATGGACAAACCCTCCTCAACGACCTCCTTTTCTGCACCTATGATACTATGCCTGATTAGCAATGCTACTTCTCGACCTCTTTTATCTACCCCACCATTCCATTTGAAACATATTAACCCTGGAACATCCAACAGCTATTCCTACCCCTGTGATATCCAAGTCTCCATAATGGCCATAACATCATAGTTCGAAGTTATGATCCATGCTCTGAATTCATCACTTTTATTTCTTATACTTGTTGCATTAAAATGGACACATTTCAACCCATCACACTGACTGCACCTTTGCCATGTCAAGTGCCTATCTCTCCTTGCAGACTCCTTGCACACTGTACCTGGCTGTTCACTATATATGCCATCATCTGATCCATAGCTCAGGTTCCCAACCCCTGCTAATCTAGTTTAAACCCTCTTAAAGAGCTCTAACAAACCTCTTGCCTAGGACATTGGAGCCCCTCCAATTCAGGTGCAACCTGAATGTGAGCTCCTAATTAGATTTATGAAGGCAGACTTGCCTCTATATAAACTTTCACAGTCTCAGGACTTCCAAAAACATCTAAAAGCTGATGGTGTACTTCTGAAGCATTGGAAACATGAACTGTCAATTTGCTCATAGCAAGGTGTGACAAGCAGAACTATGATAATGATCTATATTTATTGATGTTTGTTCAGAGGAAACTCTCCGGCCTATCACCCTCACCTTAACCTCCTTCCACCTATCACATTCCCAATGCCCCTCCTCCAAATCCCTCCTCCCTACCTTTTATCTTAGCCTGCTTGGCACACCCTCCTCATTCCTGAAGAAGGGCTTATACCCAAAAAGTCGATTCTCCTGCTCCTTGGATGCTGCCTGACCTGCTTCGCTTTTCCAGCAACACATTTTTCAGCTCTGATCTCCAGCATCTGCAGTCCTCACTTTCTCCCAGAGGAAACTATTGACCAGGACCTCATGAAGAACTGCCCTGTTTTCCTTTGTAATACTATCAAAGGGTATGTACATCCATTTAAAATATCTGATGGTGTTATGGCTTAACAGCTAGTGAACACATCTCAGAGAGAGGAGAAATAAGTAGATCATGATATCTCTTCTATTTGTAAACAGTTCATGGAGTTAAACCCACAAGAAAACATTTATTAACTTTCTCTGAGGTATTTGGACTCAGTAATCTGTGAGCAGCTGAGTGAGCTGTTATTCAGCTTTACCTCAGCTCTTTATTTCTCAATCAAAGCATGCACTTATACACAGCCAGTCTATTTTAGTCAATGCTGAAACTAGGCAGAAATAGCACCAAACACCAGCCAGCTTTTAGAATTCTAATCAGCTAATTTGTGGCAAAATAAACTATCACTGATATATTTTTCTTGTATCTTTCTTATTGAAGTTATTGCTGTTGCAACATCAGCTGCTGATATTTTATCTTACAATTTGCAATTTTGTGAGCCAAGGCATTTTTCTTGGATCACCAAACTGCACTGTTTTCAAAACAAGATCAGAGAAACCTAGACTCCTTCCATTCAGTTTGGTATATAATACTTTTCTCTAACTGTGCGATAGTAAATCTAAAAACAGTGAGAGGAGATAGTGCTCTCCTTATTTGGACCGCTGATGCATACCTTTTCAAGTCAGGGTGAAGTTACTTCACTGCTATACTCATGACAGATGCTCGTGCCATTGGGTACGCATATTGTCCTAAGAGACCATTCACTTCAGGGAAGAGTGACTTTCTTTTGAAAAAGGAGGATCTGAAGAAAGAGATGACCTTGGGCAGACATCATATGCATTGGGTTCCACAAAGTTTCTCCTTGATGTTCAAGTTTCAATAAGCAAGACTAGTTTTTATTTTGTGTGTCAAGACCGGTGTTTTATCGTTCACTCCTGGTTGCCTGTCCTAAGGACCTGGATGTTGTCCAGACACTGCTATCATGTGCTGCTCCTACATTGGAGTTGTGCAAATGGAGCAGAGTCCTGAAACCATTAGCAGAGAGATTTGCTTCTGATCATACATTGGAGGAAATTTGTTGGTGACATAGCTGAAGTTGGTTAGGCCTAGAATACTGAGCTGAGAATGTCTAATAGTTGAGATAACTAACTTCCAAAAGTATGCAATTATCATCCTCTGTGCAGTATATAACTCCTATCACTATAGAATTATTCCCATTACCTTCAGTTTCATGAAGACAGATTTGCATTGTACTTGAACAATTGCTACTATGATTTCACGTTTATGTAACCTCTGAATTTCAGCTCTTTAATCATGTCTGGGTTGTAATGAAATCTATAACCAGGTGGTTCTGATGGAACCCAAGCTGAGCATCAGTGACTAGGTTAATGTTGAGTAAGATTGATCTGAAGTGATGTTTACTGTTCCTTCCCATAACTTACTGATGATATTAAATTGCCTGACGGACTGATAACAACTGGGTTGCCTTTGTTCTGCCTTTTTAGACTGAAAATTGGGAAAACCCACCACATTGTTGGATACTTGTTAGTGTTATAACTCTACTGCAAGCACTTGACAAAAGGTGTGGCTGGGTCAGCACGACTTTTGCCTGAAACGTCGATTCTCCTGCTCTTCGGATGCTGCCTGACCTGCTCTGCTTTTCCAGTACTACATTCTCGGGTATGTTGGTCATGCCTATTTGCATTCATCTGTCCCTGGACTGAATTAATTGAGATAAAGCCTGGCATTCATAATGCTGAACATTATTCCAACACTTCATGTACGACTTGCAACCCCCAGCTAAAGCATTAGGTTAAAATTTCTTTCAATTCCATTTTCAGTAAAATTTAAAAATCACACAACACCAAGTTATGGTCCAACAGGTTTAATTGGAAGCACTAGCTTTCTGAGTGACGCTCGTTCATCAGGTGGTTGTGGAGGACACAATTGTAAGACACAGAATTGTAAACACCGAAAGCTAGTGCTTCCAATTAAACCTGTTGGACTATAACCTGGCGTTGTGTGACTTTTAACTTTGTACACCCCAGTCCAACACTGGTATCTCCAAATCATCAGTAAAATCTAGATCTTTTAGATCTGTAAAGTTTATTGAGCAGGACTTAATTCCATTCAAATGTTTTGTTTCAGTAGTTAGCAAACACATATATCTAAGTTTCCATTTGTGTTCTTGTACAATGCCAGTGCAGCATCCTGGCAATTTATTCAGCTGTATAAACGGGGAATTTACACTTATAAAGGCACACAGAGTGAAGAATGGCTATCTGTGCATGGGTGTATGCAAGAGCACAATTTACTGGCCTCCTGCTGGGGCATTTCTACTGATCAAACGGATTTGGCAGAATAGTCAGCTTTTTTCAATCAGCAGGAAATGGAAAGGTAGCCTCCTGTGGTGCTAAATGATAAAAAACAATGTTAAAGATGGGCTTAATGCCAATGTAGCTTTACTCATACCAATGCAAAGCGAATCCATCATGGAATAACCTCCTGAAAATGGTTTTGCTTATACTGTACTCCAACTCTCTAAAGACTGCGCCAGCAGTGGGAATGTTACTCTGTTTCTTCATTGTTTAAGCAACAAAAATGGACAGTACAATCAGAAGTGAATCTCGCTTGGGTGGGTTTTTCCTGTAAAGTTTCAGAATCCTGTTGAAAATGGCCACAACTTTAGAGAAACAGCTTCTACAGCCACAGGGTTTTGCCTATTGTCGTTCCTCAACAGTTCTAAATGCCAGCTCATCACTTGGGTCTCAAGGGCAATGATGAATGAGCAATAATAGCCAGAAATGACACATGCAATGAGGGAAGGTTAGAAAAATACAAAGGGGAATTGTTATCGAGTTCTTTCTTAAGGTTTTCTTAACTCTGTGTGTACCTAAACAAAACATACTTCTCAATTTGCATGGGGAAAATCTGTGATGAATTATTTTAAATTCCTTTCCATCATGACCACTTTCAACCTATGATCATTGAACTTGTTTTCATCCCCAAACATTAATTTTGTGCAGTTGTTACAATTGAACAACTGCAGTGATAGCTCTTCCATGTTCATTGCAGTCAGTCTTCCGACTGTAGATTCACTCTTTGACATTGTTGTTCAATGCTCTAACTTTGTTAAATTTGCCAGTTGAAGGGATTTGAGAAGTCAGCATTAGCACGAGCCAACAGTTTCATGAAGAAGAGGTAAGAATGTCATTCCCAGAAGATACTTCCACCTGTTCAACTGACCAAATTCTATACGCACTTGTCCTTGTGATATTCTCAAAGCCAATATATCTTGATTTATTAGTTATATAAATCACCAATGTTACGCAGATCCACTGTGGCAAGAACTCCTAATGTAGAGTGCCTGAAACACCCTCGCCACTCCCCAACCTTACCCAACCTTGCCCTCGCGACATCATAGTCTTTGTAATGGATTGGTGGTAACGAGCTCTAATTATTCAAACGATCAAGTAGGAAATTTTAATTCAGATATTTTGTCTGACACTTTGTGAAATCAATGGAAATAAAAATTCCGGGAGTTGTCTGCCAATGCAGCAGAATACCTTTTACACCATTGCATAGTCATAATTATCCCCGTCAATATTTTAAACATGATTTTGTGGCTTTTAGGCATGATACTAACTGAACCATGCAAACCATAAGGTCCCAGTTACAGTGTTGATCTGTGAACAATTAACTGACCTCAGCTCGGGGCCAATTTGGTTTGGAGCAGTTGGAGAAAAATTGACATTCATTTTCTCTCTCTCGATCACTATCCAATGATTTCACTGGAAAATGCATGTCTGCAAATGTTGATTGAAGACAGAACTGAGCTCAGTTGTGATGGGCAAACAACTGATTAGCCTGGCAACACTCGCATGACAAGTTCAACATGAATGGCAACTTAGGCAAAGCACCAGAAGCCATTCAGGATTCTTCAGCTCTGAGGCCAGAATGTTTGAGAACGCAAGGAGAAGAAAAACACATCACTTGAAACATAAAATTGGAATTTTATCCATCTGTTATTTACCAATTCATGGCAAGGGATGGTTACTTAAAATCTTTCTGTAGTACTTGTGTTCATATTAATTACATGGACATTTACATCTTCAAACAACTTCTGAGTGTTCATCATTTTATCTTTGGATTTTGATTTGTGTGCACACGATATATCCAGGTAATTATCAGTTTATTGAATACTACTAAAACTGAAAGATCACTGTCTGGAGTGTCTTGCCAAACCCTGTAGGCATTTTAGTTCTGAAGAGGCTTATCATCAAATAGGCTATTTTTAATGTATAAAGAATAACAGATGGTCAGTGGTGAGTTACAGATGTTTATGAGATTCTGAGTGATTCTCGATCGAGCCAATGCAGGACTTTATGCACATCTGTAATTCATCCCCTGACCATCCATTTATTTATATTATATATAAAATTCCTTGCTTCTCTTGATGAAAAATTGATGCCTTTATGTCAAAAAAAATGTCAATTGAAAAGGTGAGGAAGTTATTCATGATGAAAAAATCTTAACAATGTGACCCTACAGGTGTAATGGAAATCTGGCATTAAATATTGACAGTAAAAACCCTGACATTCTTAGTATTAGAACCTTTGGTGAAAAGATAGATTTGAACAAAAACAAGAACCTTGGTGTTGAACTACAGTTCATCATGTGGTATACTTTAAGATTGTTCGCAAAGCATTCATATGTTTATGAGTAGTTTATGAGTCCCTGACAAACCTTTTTTTTATCCATTTGTGGGATGTTGGCATTGCTGACTGGCCAGTGTTTTGCATATTTTCTGCTTTTGTACCTAAGATTCTGTACCTCGATATCTTTCTACCTACCTAGGCTGGCGCCATAAGTCGTGACTTTTAAACTTATCGCTGTACTCATGCGAATGCATGTGACAATAGAGCTAATACAAGTTATTGCTTGTCCCTAGTTGCCCTTGAGAAGGTGGCGGTGAGATACCTTCTTGAACCGCTGCAGTCCATCTGCTTCTTTTTATGTTCAAGGTGTTAGATTAGTGTGGATTTGATTTAAAAGTTAATTCTGTTCATGGTAAGCAACTCATTTGGTGTCTGTGAGTCACTGCCCTGATTTGGAATTGTTACTTCACTGTCACTGGGTCAAATTCCAGAACGCTCTCCTTTGCAGTTTCTTTTAGATTAGATTACTTACAGTGTGGAAACAGGCCCTTCGGCCCAACAAGTCCACACTGACCTGCCCCCACCCAGACCTATTCCCCTCATTTATCCCTGCACCTAACAGTATGGGCAATTTAGCATGGCCAATTCACCTAACCTGCACATTTTTGGACTGTGGCAGGAAACCAGAGCACCCGGAGGAAACCCACGCAGACACGGGGAGAATGTGCAAACTCCACACAGTCAGTCGCCTGAGGGGGGAATTGAATCCGGGTCTCTGACCCTGTGAGGCAGCAGTGCTAACCACTGTGCCACTGTGCTGCCCACAGTTTGTGCCCACACTACATGGATTGCAACAGTTCACAAAGATGTTTCACCACCACTTCTACAGGGCAGCTGGAATGGATAATATACGTGGAATTGCCAATGATGCCAAAGAAAAAACAAATAGACCATCCCAAAACAAAAAAAAAGCTAGACTATGTTACAAGTTCAGTCCAGATGGATAAGATGAAACCACAGCCTTCCCATGTAATATCTGGACTATGATAAAATGTCCCATGAAATTTCAGATGTAGAAACGAGTGCTAAGCTGCATTGCATGAGGTAGGAAGGGCAACAGAAAGTTAAGCGGAAACTATGTGTTTTTGAGAAGATTTGTAACTCAAGTTGATGATAAGTATGTAAGTTAGCTCGCTGAGCTGGAAGATTGGTTTTCAGACTTTTCACCACCATACTAGGTAACATCATCAATGAGCGTCTCTGGTGAAGCTATGTATTTTGAGGAAAGAAGTAGGAATGCACAGATATATTGGCGATGGGAAGTCCAGAAAGCACTGTCCTAGAATTTGAAGACACCTCCAACACTACTGAGATGAGGATGCTTTTGGGTTAGAGTCAAAAATCACACACATCAAAGCAGCAGCCAAGGAACAGGAGAGTCGATGTTTCAGGCATAAGGAATGTGGGGATTGGGGGCATGCAGAAGGGGACTGAGGGATAAATAGGAGGGTGGGGGTGAGGCTGGGAGGGACATAGCTGGGAAGGGAATAGGTAAATGCAGGTGGGAGTTGATTATGATAGGTTGGTGGGGAAGGTGGAGCGGAGAGGTGGGAAGGAAGATGGACAGGTGGGACAGGTCAAGACAGTGGTGCCGAGTTGGAGAGTTGGATCTAGGATGAGGTGGGGGGAGGAGAGGTAAGGAAAGTGGTGAAGTCAAAGTTGATGCCGTGTGGTTTAAGGGTCCCAAGATGGAAGATGAGGCGCTCTTCCTCCAGTTGTCAGGTGGCTTAGATTTGGTGGTGGAGGAGGCCCAGGACTTGCATGTCCTTGGTGGAGTGGGAGGGGGAATTGAAGTGGTCGGCCACAGGGCAGTGGGGTTATTGGGTCCCCAAAAAGCTCTGCGGGTTGGCGTCCTATCGCGCAAATGTAGAGGAGACCGCATTGAAAGCAACAGACACAGGAGATGAGAAATTTGGATGTGCAGGAAAATCCATGTCAGATGTAAAAAGGGTTACGGACAGGATATAAAGCTGAAAGAGTTGCAGGATATGGAACAACGAGAGCCACTGATAAAAAAAAATGAACCTGGCCGAGTTCCTCAGATCATCATGACTACTGTGATTCTTTTTCTGTTTACATAAGGTGGAATGCAGCTGCAGCACATGAATCTAAACATAACAGCATAAAACTGTCCTTCCACCTTTTCTTCATGAAAAAGCATGCAACAAAAAGATTGAGAAACATCCAGCTAGTTCATCCCAATGTCCTGTCCTTTTTCATAAGATACTCAGTCAATCATGTCACAGTGATTTCCGAGAGTCATTCAACGAACATAATGCAGGCTGAAAGATTCAGATAATATTTGTGAAATATGTTGGAATAAAATTTTCATTGTTGGATATGTTGGTGGATAGTCAACATAACTATAGCATTCAGCTAGAGATTAGTAGATGTCCCACAAGTTTGATGGTAGCTATGAGACCTCAGCAAAATGATGAGCAATTGTTGTCCCTATCATAAAGATACATACTTTCCGTAGCCTAATGTTAGCTCCACAATCCCTGATGCATTAAAGGCTTAATTTTAGATTTGATTGTCAATACTTAAAGTTCAGAGTTTTCTAGGTACAAGGTTTGTCAGCTGGAGAAACTCTACAGGCAGGGGAAATTGGGCATAGAGTCCCTTCAGTGTAGTAGCAGGTCAATCAAGTCCACACCAATTCTCTGAAGAGCATCCCACCCAGACCCACTCCATCCTTTTAATCCTGCAGTTCCCATGCCTGATCCACCTAGCCAGCACATCCCTGGCTGCTATGGGCAACTTAACATGACCAATCCACCTAACAGGCACATCTTTGGAAACCAGAGTACCCAGAGAAAACCCAAGCAGACAGAGGGAGAATACGCAAACTCCATGCATAGAACTGCTCAAAACTGGAATCAAACACATGTCCCTGGTGCTGTGAAGCAGCACTGTTAACCACTGAGCCACCATGCCATCCATAATATGAAGCTATGCTGCACTATTTTATAAAATATAATTGAAACAGTGACTATGTTGCCATCGAGTAATGCACTCTGCAATAGTTCATTCTGTATATAATCATGCAGCACAATCATAATACTTTTATCATATGTCTCAATCTGTCAGTTGGGATTTCCAGAACCAAAGCTTTGTTCCACCATTCTCATCATCAGTCTGGCTGGGATCAATTTAACATGCAGTAAATAACATTTGCCAGTGACATATTCATCCATTAGCAACAAATTGCTCTCTATGAAATGAATAAAACTGAGGACTTACAAATATTTAATGCAGCTTGGGGATCTCATATGATATTTTGGTATTTCTTGTATGACCTATGAATTCAGAATCATTGATATAAAGACCTAAACTTATCAAAACAAGTTTAGTATTTGAAAGTTGACATGGAATTGGCATAGTTTGGAAGAACTGGGTTGATTACATTTAAAATAACTGGACAGGCAGGATAATCATCATAAGGGAATAATTATAGTCTGGGTCCTCATGGTTCAGAGGGATTTGATAGCAAGGATGTGGGGAATTAAAACATAAAAATGTTTTGCACAGTTCGTAAATGTATTACAACAGAAACCAGATACCTTATTTAATTAATGTAATACTGAAATATCTTCCAAATTTATGGTTAGAGAAGTCACTAAATAAATGCAGTTTAAATCACAAGCAGTAACTTTCATCTCTCTTCTTGTACAAATCCCCAACAAACATATGCACATTCACACCAGGGAATGCACAATTTACCCACTTAATCTTGCATGCACACATCCACGAAGCATACATAAACTCCCATTCATCCAATGTACACATACACACACTTGTGAAACAACAAACAGACACACCTTTGACGTAGCACCCTCTTCAAAAAAACACACATACATACCTAATACACCTGTGCTCCCTATATCAACACGTTAACTACAGACATCCATCTTTGTCAAACACACCCACCTTCACAATCAGATATGTGAATAAGCAAACATAGTATATTATTCTCTATCTGAAAAGAAGTGAATGACTACATCATCAGGGCTATATTGGGTGATTTCATATGAACAAATGATCAAGGAACAGAAGTAGGCCATTCACCTCCTTTGATCTGCTCAGCAAAGATCACTGTTGATCTGATTATAAATGTGACAATGCTATGGCTCTAAACAACTTGTAAGGCCTTGGGTGTTGTTTTTAAAAGCTGGAACAATAGAAGCAGCCTGAGTGGGTGTAGTCAAGCTCCAACTCACAGAACCAGGGATTTTATGTTTGGCTGCAGCAGTTGTTGCTGGGGTCTCAGCAGGGCTGGAAGGCAGTGACTCTCTCTCGGCAGCTATACCCTCTCTCATGATTGTCTTTTGATGTTCTTTCCTCCTGGATTGGAAAACTGTATGCGAGTTTCTTGAATTTGCCTTTTGCTAAAGATGTGGTTTTGGGATGTTACTATATTGGAAAAATTAATCAGTAATAGTTACTGAATTTATAATTCTGTTGTTTCCAATAGAGTTAAATAATTCCAAGTTTTTCTTTCTTTTGTTGTATTTTAACTATGGTGTTTGAATCAGCTGTGTTTTCCTTAAAGCTGACCAATTAAATTGCATCTGGAACACAGCACCTCACATTTACCTTTAAAATCAGAGAACGTTAAGGCCGAGGTTATCTTCTTATTATGTTGTGAGGGGGCCTGGTCAGGTCCATAACACTAATCTCAAATCCACACTCCCATTTACTACTGACAACCTTTTGTCCCCTTGCTTAATCTGTCTTTGAATTAAAAAATCTCAGTGCTCTGCTTGTAACCTTTGAGGAACCCTCTCCAGTTCTCTTAGTTAACAGACATTTTTGAGGTCAACATGTGTTTGTACTTCCAGCTTTTGTTCTCTTTTAATAATACACTCACTTTTACCTTATTCTGTTTCCCATAAGAAAATTTACAGAATACAGTCATTGTGATAAAAGCAAAGAAATGCCATCAAGTACTATGCTTTCCTTTAAATCCACAATCCCCACTGGTAAGATACTGAGGTACACAACAAATGAATATTGTGCAGCTAATCCAGTAAATATAGAAACTAACTGAGGAAAGTGAGCAACCAAGTGATTGCTGATCCTGGCCTCTCCCTCTTCCTCCCAAAATGATGCAGATTTTATTTTGAGAGTTTGTATTAATCGTCATAATTCCCATCACCTGGGTTTGACCTGTTAAGTTCTGTTGAAGATATGGTGATAATTTGAAATCATCTTCTTCCTCACACTCTCCAGTAGTAGACCGGATTTGGAGTTTGGGTTGATGCAATGACTTTGTCCTCGATTCTCAAAATAATTTGTTTTTGTGTAAAAGCATTTTAGTGCCAGAAAGAACATCAATCATCTGCCTACTTTTACATTGTCTTAACTTGGCATTTTGACTTAAGTTTGTAACAGAAGGAATTAGTTGAGAGTAAGCTTACAAAATAAAATGTACCCAATAAGGCTTTATCGCCTCAAGAAGATTCAGATGCCAGTCTTCCACTGGAAAGACAGTCTTAATACAACCAACCAGTGACTGTCTCGGCAGCTATAAAAACTCCTGAGCAGCTGGTGGTCGCCTACTATGAAATCTTTGTTTACAATAACTTTGTGATATTTCTTGTGAACTGTTCTGCCATGGTTTAAAAAGTGTTTAGTTTTTTTTTCCATAACGAAGACCATGTTCAAAAGTTTAATTGAAAGTATTGTGGAACACAAGGAAATTAATAGGAGATTTTAAAAAAAAAGTATTAACCTGTATCAAAAAATGATGCCACTTAGCAAAATGCTTTTATGAACTTTA
>NC_057712.1:5205284-5228885 GCF_004010195.1 Chiloscyllium plagiosum | reverse complement strand
GGTGAGTGGGGGAGGGGATGAAGGTATAGGTCAGGGAGGAGAGGGTGGAGTGGATAGGTGGAAAAGGAGATAGGCAGGTAGGACAAGTCCGGACATTCCTAACATGCAAAATGCGTCTCCTGCGTGTGACATTTCTGGCTGTTATTTCTTATTTTGTCTGTAACAAACACTGTAAGATCCATCTCATGCAGTATCCCACTTGATAGGGGAGTATGGTTTCGTGTGGGGCAGCAGATGTTCTGTGGCAAAGGGACAAGCAAAGCCTCCATGGTGGAACACAGGCCAATTCCACAAACATGAGCAATAGAGTTTCTCATGGCAGAGAAGGTAGGCTCAGTTGTGTTTGTCACTATTAAGACTTCTGTTATAGAGACTTGTGTGATTGGTTTTAAAACCTCTCTCCATTGTTGCTAACGCCTGGGAAAAAAGAACCTCCTGGTAACTTGCTATACCTATGTTATTGCCAAACCTGGGAACCCTCATGTTGAGACATCATTCCAGAGAGAATGAAACACATTTTGAAAATGTGAGCATCCTGTTTAAGTCACCTGAGCCATGCCAGCATCTCCTGTCCTTCCAATGGACGAGTTGCCAATACATTACTCAGATTACACTGACAGCTTTCCATTGATATTAAAATGAGGCCCATCATAAAAGAACTTTTCACTAACTGGTGACGTTTTGTGGAAGGAGATTCCAAATGCTCCACCTCCTTCAGTTCTGATATATAGACCATACAAAATCAGCTATTTTATTATTCACCGAAAACAACAGATGCAGGAGTGGTTTAGATCAGAGTGGTGTTGGAAAAGCACAGTGGGTCAGGCAGCTTCCAAGGAGCAGGAAAATCGACGTTTCGGGCAAAGGCCCTTCATCAGGTATAGGGAGATCACAGTGGGTCAGGCAGCATCCAAGGAGAGAGAGTAAGATAACATTTCACGTCTGGGTGACTCTTCTGATGAAGGGTAATCTAGACTTGCTCTCTCTCCATGGATGCTGTCTGACCCACTGTGATCTCCAGCATTTGTTGTTTTCAGTACAGATTCCAGCAACTGTAATAATTTGTTCCACTTTAATTATTCATCTTTGATGCACCCTATCTTGATTTTAATTGGACTTACTTACTTTATGCTTTATTCGTTGACATTTTAAATGCAAAAGAACATCATTAAGGTAAATTGACCAAAACATTAGTATAATGTTTTTGAGATTGCAGTGACCCTTTTTTTGACAAAACTCACGAACAATTTCGACTTTTGTGATAATATTAATGTTGATACAGCGCAGCTGGGCAGCAAGGTGGCTCAGTGGTTAGCACTGCAGCTTCACAGCACCAGGGTCCCAGGTTCGCTTCCAGCCTCGGGTGACTGTCTGGGTGGAGTTTGCACATTCTCCCCGTGTCTGCGTGGGTTTCCTCCGGGTGCTCCGGTTTCCTCCCACAGTCCAAAGATGTGCAGGTCAGGTGAATTGGCCATGCTACATTGCCCATAGTGTTAGGTGCGTTAGTCAGAGGGGAGTGGGTTACTCTTCAGAGGGTCAGTGTGGACTTGTTGGGTTGAAGGGCCTGTTTTCACACTGTAGGGAATCTAATCTAATAACTTTTCATCTATTTATTTAGTTATTAATGTGTATTTATACAATAGCTGTAAAACCTTTGCTATTTTGAAGATATTATGTAACTTCAGTACAAAACAACTGCTGATCAAATGCTACAACAAAATGCAGTGAGAGTCTTAGAGAAGAAAACTTGATTCCATTTTACTCCAGACTTACTGCAGTCTAACTTGTTCCATTTACATTTGAAACTTAGAATTGATGTGTGGTAGATTTGGATTTATACCCCACTCACCCATTGTACTCTATGCTACTCTCTCCCCATCCCCACCCTCCCCTCGCTTATCTCTCCACGCTTCAGGCTCTCTGCCTTTATTCCTGATGAAGGGCTTTTGCCCGAAACGTCAATTTCACTGCTCGTTGGATGCTGCCTGAACTGCTGTGCTCTTCCAGCACCATTAATCCAGAATCTGGTTTCCAGCATCTGCAGTTATTGTTCTTACCCCACTGATCAGCTGTGAAGTGTGAATTTACTTTTAAACTTGTAAACCCACCTTGAAGCAAAGAATGTGATAAAGTGTATGACTCAAGAAAAATCTTCATGTGTTAGATATGCCACTTCATGAATGTTATTCACCATGAGACCAGGTTTTGTTTTAATGTGTCAGTTCGGAGAATTGGAATTTCTATCCTATTCAAACATCTGTCCTAAGAAAGAAAGATTAAGTGAAAAAATGCCAGACAAAGAAACATCAAATTTAATGCAGGATTCTCTGGGGCGGTTCTCCAACTCTAGCAGATGTAGGTCTTGATGAATATAAATGCTCTCACTGTAACACTGAGTGAGTCATACGTTGAACAACAGGTGTGTTGTATCAGAGACAGCAGCTTGGCACTCCCTGCACGGTGAAGGCATGTATGCAGCTGTACAGAAAAAGCAATAAACAGTGAAAAAGTACTGTGTGCTGCATGTTTTATGCATATGCCACCTCTGTTCTAATGCTGTCCTTCACTGAAATGGGAATAAATGGTTAAAATACAATAGTGATAATTTGCTATGCTATCTTTTGTCGAGATCTCCCTGCTTCTAGGTTCCTGTCATTGTTACATTTGCCTTCTAGCTCAAAGGTTGTCCATGGAAATTAGAAATGCATTCAACATATTTGTTCTTTGATTGACATGGGTGTAAGAAGAATGCTTATCATACATCAAGGAGCCTAAATAAATATTATTTTTCCTTTCTGACTGTGTTCATTTTACCACAAGCTTTATCCTGTACTTAGTGTGTTGACCATATCACAGATGTTTAAATTGATCTTTGGAATGATACAGATGTCAGTTTTAGGTATAGCAACTTATTTGTGATATTCAACATGAGAAGAGATAAACAGTTCAAAACTTCTATATAGAGTCAAAGAGTCATAGAGACGTACAGCACGGAAACAGACCCTTCGTTCCAAATTGTCCATGCCAACCAGATATCCCAACCAATCTAGTCCCACCTGCCAGCACCTGCACCATATCCCACCAAACCCATCCTATTTATATTCCCATCCAGACGCCTTTTAAATGTTGCCATTGTACCAGCCTCCACCACTTCTTCTGGCAGCTCATTCCACATATGTACCACCCTCTGCGTGAAAAAGTAACCCCTTAGGTTTCTATTTTATATTTCCCCTCTCACCTTAAACCTATGCTCTCTAGTTCTGGACTCCCCCACCCTAGGGAAAAGGCTTTGTCTACTTATCCTATCCATGCCCCTCATGATTTTATAAACCTCTATAATGTCACCCCTCAGCTTCCCACGCTCCAGGGAAAACAGCCCCAGCCTGTTCAGCCTCTCCCTATAGCTCAAATCTTCCAACCCTGGCAACACCCTTGTAAATCATTTCTGAACCCTTTCAAGTTTCACAAAATCTTTCCAATCTAAGGGGTTACTGGAAAGAAATGGGGTGAGTGTTTTTCCAGGTTGTGCGAGGAACTGGAAATGATGGCAATATGCAGATCATGAAGGATTTTTAATGGCAAGTCCTCTATCTCTATTTTTTTTTAAACTCTGTTACTAGTTCAGCTGCCAGATAGAATGTAAGGCTGACCAACCATCAAGCAGAAAGTTAGTAAAGTGAGGCAGCAGTGAGAAATCATCATGGCAAGCTGGGACTTGAATCAGACTGCTCATTGTGAAGGACGGGGAGCCTATTAGAGATCATGTATTTGCGTAGGGTGGAGTACGGGGTGGATAAATGTTGGCTATACATTTGAAAAGGTTTGCTCAAAGTTTTATGGAACTCACTCCAACTCATCCTGACACACAGCAAAATAATGCATTCAAATTAAACAAAGCACTGTGAATTCTGGAGATCTGAAATAAACATGAACAAGAATTGCTGAAGAAATTTAATTGGTCTGAAAGCGTCAAAAGTAGAATTATATTTCGAGGCTAGTGACCCTTCATCAGAACCACACTCAGCATATCTCCTGTTTTCTCTTTATGGATGTTCCCAGACCTGCTGGGTTCCTCCAGCAATTCTGAGTTTTGGTTTGTTAAAAGAAGGCACTTGTTTGATCTGGATTCTGTTGCCAGTTACTAACTGACTGCTTCCTGAGATCCTGCAGGGTCAATTCATTAATCCAGTGGCACACTGGGGTCAGATTTGCATGCTTGTCAATATAACCCTCCTTACTGACCCTCTCACACCCATTGTGGGGATGTTAAAAATCTCCTAATGTTTTATGTCAATGGCTGCAGCATCTGTTAGGTTAGAAAAGCTGTCTTCATATTGTGAGTCACTGGAAAAGCATTCTAGGCATTAGGGCACAGGAAATGGCTCATCAAGAGGGAAGAGGATTCAATTCAGATTTTAAGAACCAGTTCAATTGGGAAAGCTGATGGGAATATAACCAAAAACGATGAATGTATGAAGCAGCCCCTAACAGGTCAACCAGCCTGCAAACAATGATTCAGGTTATGGAGTTCAGCTTCAACTCTTGATGTGCTTGGCTGTCAACATCGTTCTTTGGGAGTATTCTGTTCTGTGAGAGAGCAAAAATTATAATAATCTTGACAGATAGAATTTGTTAAAGAATCTGATCACATCAGGTTCCTGATGAAGGGCATATACTTGAAATGTTGATTCTCCTGCTCCTCGAATGCTGCCTGACTGGCTGTGCTTTTCTAGCACCACACTTTCCATTCTGTCTCTTTTCCAGTCTAACAAAGGATAGGAATTACATTTACAATGTCACGCAAAGGTAAATGCCATATTCCCCATTATTAATGTCAAAATTACAACAGGTACCTGGACCGGAGGCATTGAGCATTGTTTAAGATTTCACTGGAGATCAAGTTTAAGCATCGAGTGTGAGCAGTGTAATTCATTGAATCACCAAAACCAAGAATTGGACCCTCAGAAATAGTGTTCCTGCCATTCCCATTCCTCAGCCAGGTCACTTATTCTATGGTAACTCACTTTCTCCATACCTGATGGTATCCAGTCAAAACATCTAAGTGGCTCTCACTCAGTAAACCCATCAGACTTAAGTCCACAAACAGCAGTGAGTTGGAAATGCAGCTTGTCATGTTTCCATAGACAGAGTGGGCCCATGGGAAATTTGGTAAATCTCTAACATGTTCATGTGCCCTGGTTATCCCTGAATTGAAGCTGAAATATTGACAAATCAGTAGGTACTGCATGCTTTGCTCGGTGAATAGCATTCATTGAGTAAGATAAACAATTAGAAGACCTAATTGGACCACAGAATCCATAGAGACCTAACAATTCTGACTCAAACTCCCACTTGAACTTGCCAACACCTCAGAACCAGTTACAGCAGCATAGTTACACTGGCTGCATGAGCATTTTCTATAGTTGGTGCTGGATTCACCTGGAGTGACATAAGCAGAATAAAGAGCCTCTAGTGTTGAACTATACAGAGCAGTCAGCAATTGACCCCTTATGTTGTTACAGTTTGCTGTAGTATACCTGAAGCTGAAAGCTAACACTCAAATCTGAGTTTAACAAGGATCATGAAAATGGCTCTAAATTTCCATTCAATAAGGATTATTTTACAAGATCGTATATGAATAAACATTGAGGTAATTTTGCTGATAAGTTAAAGTGGGTGTAACCAAATGAATCTCCAGCCCTTTAGAACCCAGTTCTAGTAGTCAGTTATGCCAAATCACCCACCAGTTTCCCACTTCAAATACTAAGTGAAGTCCCAATGACATTATGTGGAAGACCTTCAATTTCCTTTGTACTATTGTAACATTTATTCAGGATATATCTGCAAACGGAACTGGATGCAATGTCTCTCTGGTGAAATGAATCAATTTGCCTACCTGTATTCATACCTTCCTCCTTTCAGAAATCAATTGTTTAAAAGAATGTGGACCAAGCATTTTAGAGACAACAGCGGCTTGATATACCATCTTTAACATGACAAAATTCTCCAACGTGGCTCATGTTTTGAAAACAAAATTTGATAGAGAAACATAGTTTGGTGAGATGACCAAAGGCTTTCATCAAAGACGTGAGGTGAAAGAAATATGCTTAAGAATAGAGAAAAGGCAGAAATAGAGGAACGGTTTAAAACAGGGATGCTAAAGATGCCACAGTTATCATAGATCAGATATTGTAGAGGGTTGTGAAGTGGGAAGAGATCAAAGAGAGATGGAGAGGCAAGACCGTTAACACAGATAAAGGTGGAATGGAGGGAAATGGTCAATGATGAATACTTCTTTCCTCTTAAGCCAAAGATATTCCTTTTCTTTTTTATACACATCCTTTAATGAATTAGGCTCAAGGGTGTTTCCTAAATCCTGGTTTCAAAACCTTTGAAACTACGTAACAGCTAAATCCATTAGCAGGAAATCATTCAACATACGCAGAATTGCTTTGGCATCCCAATCATCCACAAAAGCACCAAGAAAATTAAGGGCGACAGAACAGGAGAGGACATAGGTTACAAATTTGAACTTTTGGGTAAATCCAGAGTGCCTTGAAGTCAATGGGTTAGGTCAAGTAGCTTTTAGGTGAAAGTGAGCACAGCAGATGCTGGAGATCAGAGTCAAAATTAAAGTGGTGCTGGAAAAGCACAGCAGGTCAGGCAGCATCCGAGGAGCAGGAGAATTAACGTTTCGGGCAGGGGCCCTTCAAGAGGAATTTCTTGCAGGTGAAGTATTGGCTTCTTTCAGACCAGCAACACGAAGGCTGAGATGGAGGCTCCCAGCATGGCTAACTTAGACTGTAATCTTGCTTTCCCTTTTGAGGTCAAAGCAACTGACTTAGAATCTGAGAATTGTATATTTAAACCATTCAACCAGATCTGCTTTCAGTCACGTGTCAATACAAGCACTTCAGGTGTGCTTAGACCATCTCGATGGGTTCGTTGGAAGGTCATTAAGCTAACAGCTGACTTTACCTCCCCCTTCCACTTTTCATTGTAAGGTAACAAGGAAATATGAAAGTAGTAGCGCTTTAGCACGATGGGTCTCAGTGTTTATCTTTGCCTTGAGCTGTCTGGAAGCAGATAGTTTACTCTCAAGCCCCTTTGTGTCACCTTCCATCGAAACCATGCAGGGATTTCAGGAATGTCTGCATTCATCATGTGATCAGCTTCAGCCATTTTATGGGACCAATTATATTGTTTGTTTTTAAATGAAATAGAATTTGTACCTGCATGTATAGAAAATAATATGCATTCCTTAGAGTTTCTCTTTATGCCATCTGACAATGACACCATGGAATGATTTGTAAACATGAGTAAGCATTTTAAAATTGAGACTTGCTTAACTGCAAGCCATTGTGGGTCAGAAAGAATGGGCTGAATGGGTGAGTGAAACTTGGTGAGAGTCAGGACAAGAGATAACAGAGTTTTGGATGATGTCAAGTTTGCCGAGTATAGTAATGGGAAGGAAACCAGGGCTATGTTGGAATCAAGTCAAGAGGTAAAGGTGGTGTGGATTAAAGGTTCATTAGCAGGTGACCTCAGGCTGCAAAGAAATGTTACAGTGATAGAAACAGACAGTGTTAGTGATCATGTGGAAATCTTCTTGAGGTCATACAAGATTGGAAAGTTACAAACTGTGTGCTTCACTCTCAGACAGTGGCTAAGTCGAACGATGAGATTGGTGTCCACAGTTTAAGTTTATTGAAGGGACTGAGGATAAAATCTTCAGTCTTTGGAACAAGTCTCTACTCATCCATTATTAGAAATTTATAATATCAGAGCAATATTTTCCGAATTGTGATCTCTCCTTTACTTTTGTGTTTGAAGGATGAAAGAAGGGAGAAGATGGTCAGACTGCATGCGAGGAGGATTTGTGCACAGCCCTGGTGGAATTCTTACCTTTGATGTCAGTTGTTTCATGGTCCAGAGGTAAGTGATGATAATTGTATACAAAACCTTAGCTTGGCTGCCTTTGGTGTGCTCTGTGTAATTTCAGATATTGCATTATCAGATCAGAGACTGCCAACAGGAGAGAAGGAGGCCATTCAGCCCATCACATCCACAATGACCCTCCAAAGAGCATCCTACCCAGATTGAACTTCCAACCCTATCCCTGTAATGCTACACAAACCATGGCTAATCCACCTAATTTACACATCATTGGACACTGCCGGGCAAGTTTAGCACAGTCAATCCACCGAACCTGCACATCTTTGGACAATGGGAGGAAACTGGAGCACCTGGAGGAAACCCACACAGACATGGGGAGAATGTCTATGTGGAGTTTGCACAGTCATTTGAGGCTGGAGGCAGCAGTGCTAACCACAGAGCGACTGTGCCATCCCAGTGGTTGTGAAAGCAGTGAAAAGATCCTATGTAAATTCATTAGAAGGTTAACACCATGTACAGTCACAGCTCTGAAGAGAGACCTGTGGGATAAGGAGCCTTTGATGAAAATCAACAGTGAAAGTTTACCAAATAGTACTTTCAAGGGATGATAAGGAAACAGGGGTCAAGAAATATCTTTATGCGGTTAATAATTAGAATGCTGAATGGTCTGCATGCAATCATTTTTGAAGTAGAATTGCTTTAAAAATAAAAACAATAGATTCTGGAAAATGATGAATATTGAAGGAATCTGAGAATAGATCAGATAAGGGACAGACAATCAGCACAGGCTTGATGGGCCCACCACCTGTTTCTTTTTATGTTCTCTAGAGAGATCAATCTTTATAAAACAGATTCAAACACTCAGGTATTAGCTGAAAATTTCAAATCTATAAAGCTTTCACATGTTTTCTGTTGGCTAATGAGATGTGGATGTCTCTGGCTAGGTTAGCATTTATTGCCTAGAGGACAGTTAAGAGTCAACCACATTGCTGTGGGTTTGGAGTCATATGCCCGCCAGACCGGGTAAGGATGACAGATTTCCCTCCCTAAAGGATATTATTGAACCAGATAGATTTTTCCAGACAATCAGCAATAGCTTCATGGTCATCATTAGATCCTTAATTCCAGATTCTTTACTGAATTTGGATTCTACCATCTGCCATGGCAGGATTTGAACCTGGGTCCACAGAGCATTAGTTGAGTTTCTGGATTACTAATGTTGAAAAGGGTTGTACTGGAAAAGCACAGCAGGTCAGGCAGTAACTGAGCAGCAGGAGAGTTGATGTTTCAGACATAAGCCCTTTATGAGGAATGTATAGCAATAATGCCATAAATCCATTGCCTCCCCCCATTTTAAGAATGTGACTATATTAACTGACTGAAACACACACTTTGCTAAACATTGTTTTCTTTCATAAGCAACTCAGAACTTAGGCTAAAGAAATAAAATGTTCACAATTACCTTTCGCACATTGCTACAATTCTTGTAGCAAACTGTGGATGCCCAGTTTCTAATATATTGCTTTCTTTCTACTTAACTGTGAATCATCTAATTCCAATTCTGTTTCTCTTCATGGGGGTTATATCAGACTTGTTACCACCTGCCAATGGTTAGGTAGATTACTGATTGCAAACATCCTTTCCATACTGGATCTGAGGGCTTGTTTGGTGAACAGCAGTAGATGATGAACCACCAAGAAGTGGCACTTGTCTAAACAACAAAATGTAGTTTATTGCAATGAAAACACTATCTACAAGTTACATTGGCTAGTTAGATCCAACTGCTAAGACTATCAGGATCCAGGAATGACCTCTCTGACCCAGCAGACTCTTGAACTAGACTTCAATATTCTCCACTGTAAGGACTGTACTTTTTAGATTTTTATGTCGTATTGATTAGGGAGGGAATTGGAAAGCAGAATTGTGAAAAAGAAGATTGTTGAGGGATTGCTGTATTTTTGCTTTACCTTGTCTTCTGCAAACAAGTGAATCTAGCGAAGGGAGTCTGAGCATGATCAACAAAAGGATCATTTCAGAAAACTGTGTGGGCACGGAGTAGTGAACTGCCGTCCCAGTCCTTCCCTCCATCCATATGTGTTTATCTGCTTGTGTGTATGTGTGTAGATGGGGTTATTATTTGTGTGTGTGTAGAGGGAATGTTTTATAAGTGAGTAAGAGTTTTAACGAGTGGAGGTATATAACTAGTAGAGTCATCAGTCATGGGGATTGCATTGCTGGGAATCTGATTTGCCTGAGAACAGAGAACTGGAAAAACAGGGTATATACAGATTGAGGCAATGATTCATAATTGTTTCTCAGCTGTTAAGATTTGATTATCTATAATAAATATTGATTCTTGTCAAGTGCAGAAACCTAGTCCATGCTTTCTGACAATGTGGATGTAAAAGACATTGGAGGATTCTGCGTACTTTCAGAAAAGACTTTAACTTTAATGATAACTCCTCGAATAGTTCAGTTTGATTTCCAACACACTACCCCAAAGAGGCGCAATATTACCTCAGACTTTCGAAAATCATCAGATTGTATGGAGCCTAATGCAATCTCCAACATCAACCTTATCCAAGAGGTTACACTTAGATTTGTTCCTCTAGCTCTCAAGCAGACAAATATTCTAATTTCCTTTAAGCAAGGTAAAGTTACCATAGCCCTCCTGGTCCATAGGACTGCTGTCTCATTAGATGTCTAACAGTTAAACTGCACAATCTCACTACGAGGCACAGGGGATCACACAAAAAGTTTCATTTGTCACAAAATATCATAATTTCATAAACCACATGATATAATCCAAATATGTCATAATGTCATAAATCTTATAGTTGCAGCATTGTAAACTCCCACCTTCAGATCTGAAGTTCCTAACAATGAAACCTGGACTATCACACTTCAGTATGGGTGAACAAGAGGCATTCCCAATCTCAGTGCCTGTTGTCAGTGTTATTTGGTAAGTTCTTGTGGTGAAGTGGGTGGGATCAAGCTACAGGTTCAAGATACACTCCAGGACTTAATGGCTAAGTGATGTGCATTTATAATATGGTCTCCGTACAGCAAATTGTAAATCCTTCGAACACATATCAATTCCAGACTCCAGGATGTATTGCAACAGCAACTTGGATCTCTTGGGACAGCTGATTGGTTGGACATTTATTCTAGTGCGAAAGACATGGGGTTTGATCCTACATTGACAGGGGTGCATTTGGAACCAGTCTCCTTGCCCTATCTGTTGTGGGGATTGCAGTGCTGTGAATCTGATCTGCCTTTGAGAACTGTGGAAGTAAGGCATATACAGGTTGAGGCAAGCCAACGTTATTTTGAGTTGAAATATTAAATGTTGCTTTATTGAGCATTAACCCAGAAAACCTAACTCATTTCAATTTAAATCAGATTAAGAATCGAGTGGGGTTAATTGCAATTGAACCCACAAAGTGAAAAATTGTTAAAATAAAAGCAGGCAGGTGTGAAAGGAGATTGCCAATCTCCTGCTGTGCAGTATCGTTCAAATGTAATTCTGCTCTCCCCTTACTAGCCTTCACTTCAGAATAGAAGAATGATTTCACTGCTGTTAAAAGGTAGAAGCTCCTCTTCCAAGCTGCTCAGCTGTCTGCTCTGTTTTCTGTATGCCATTTATATTTATGCAAGAATTATTAAAACTAATAAACACAATTTCTAAGAATGGCACTTCAAATAACAGAAACTTTGGAAATTCAAAGACTATTAAGTTCTATTCCATAGTTCAACCAAGTAGCCTTGACAGAACCGAAAGCTGTGAATTTTAACAGTGACACCATCATTATAATCGTATTAGATTTCTTCATTACAGTATAGCAGTGGAATTCAAGGCTGCTAAAAAATCCAAATTGCACGTTCAAGTCATGGCTGTACATGTTTCTTTAACAACATATCCTGTTCAAATAGGTGTCCTGTCAATGTATTGCAATTTTATACATTCTCATGCAGAAATTAATTCCTTTTGATTCCATCAGCTACAATCAAAGCAATTCACTTTGAACAGATTGAAAATTTCTGGCTTCATCCCTGCCATATGCGCCCTCTGTGATGTGGCTAATGCACAAGAAATGATCCAAGGGTCACATTCTTCTTCATGTAGTACACAGCAGTCACCTGTTGTCAATTATGTTCCAGGGGTGCATTTAAAGTGCGACTCTAGCTTTGGTGAAAAGTACTTTGCCTTCATTCTGTTACATTGTCGTTACTGTATAGATGCAGTCTGATTTCAGGGGCTGAATTCCACTTGATCCTGGAGTAAGTGACCGTACTGGGAACACGGTCAAGTGAGTTATCTTGGGTCCTTGCTTTTCCCCTTCCCTGTGCCTCCCTCTGCATTGTGGTGCTGTGTCTTAGCTGAGACATGTTTAAACTCATCTTACCAAGGCAATAATAATAATAAATGACAGCTCATGTGATCTCAAGCTTTGACCCACACATTGATGGTCAAGCACTTGTGCACTTAAACAGCTTAGTCATTCCATGTTTTGATAAAGTGAGTGGACAATACCACACATAAAGCATGTCACAAAATGTGTTGTATTCCTGTCTTGGATAGTATTGAGTGAGAATAAAGTTCATTCTTGAAAAGATGGAGCAATGAAATTTGATGCAGATATAAAACCAGGGTGAAATAAATGGAGAGAATGATTCTTTTTCTCACAAATACAATGAACTAGCTCTTTCTGTAAAACAAAATGCAGATATTGTTAATGCAGCTAATGTGGGTGGCATGGTGGCACAGTGGTTAGCACTGCTGCCTCACAGCCCCAGAGACCTGGGTTCAATTCCCGCCTCAGGTGACTGACTGTGTGGAGTTTGCATGTTCTCCCCGTGTCTGTGTGGGTTTCCTCCGGGTGCTCTGGTTTCCTCCCACAGTCACAAAGATGTGCAGGTCAGGTGAATTGGCCATGCTAAATTGCCTGTAGTGTTAGGTAAGGGGTAAATGTAGGGGCATGGGTGGGTTGTGCTTTGGTGGGTCGGTGTGGACTTGTTGGGCGAAGGGCCTGTTTCCACACTATAATCTAATATTATTCTCTACAGTTCTACAGGAAAATAATGTAATAATCATCGTGACTGATATTTATTTTAAGGCTCTGAATGCCAGCATTAGGCTTAATCCTATATCAGGAAGCAAAGAAATAGTCATGTTGGGAGCCTGAAGGAGACCTTCAAGGCTAATTAAGTAGTAGCTGCTGAGAGGCAGCCCAGTTATTGGGTTTGGCAGGCTTTAGCACAGGGATGGTCACTCGGAGTGCCTGACAATCTGAGTGGTCACCTGAGGTATGTTCACCCTCAGGTTAAGCCAACACCACTCTGTGATTCATTCTAGTTTGTATCCTGCTGATTGCCTGATATGATAATGTGGCAGTCCCCATCATTCCAGGAAGTGATGCAATGTCATATGACCATGCTCCCTTTTACAACCTTGTCACAAGGTGAAGCCACATGAAAAGATTGCTTACAAAAGCCGTTAATGATTTTCTTATCTTGTCAGGCCTTGCAAACACTCTTCAGCAGCACTAAGACATCAAGAATATTAGTTTGGCTTCATTCAGTGACAGAGTCATCGGGCAGAAACGCTGAAAGAAAATTGCAATCTTTCAGCTTCTGCAATTTTACTCCAAAGGTTACACTTTAAAATGTAATCTTTAGGTTGATTTTCAATCCTGTCCTCCCTCAAACCTCTCCTTCCATCTAAACTCACCAACACATACACATGGCCTTTCCTTGGACTTGCTGTTGAATGTGGTCTCTCTATTCCCAATGTCCAAGGTAAATTCTTATTATGCCCTAATATCCCTCACTATTTAAACTCATAGACGGATCAAAAATAGCACCAGGAGTAGGCCATTCAGCCCATTTTGCTGGCCCCACTGTTCAATTTGATCATGGCTGATCATGCACCTCTGGACCCTGTTGTCACTTTCACCCCATACTCTTTGATCCCTTTAGCCCTAAGAATACTATCTCTCTCCTTCTTGATAACATCCAACGATTTGACCTCAATTGCTTTCTGTGACAGAGAATTCCACAGGTTCACCACTTCCTGGTTGGAAGATTTCTCCTCACCTTCATCCTAAATGGCCTCCCCTGTATCTTTAGAGAGTGACCATTGGTTCTGAATTTTTCTTTCATTCACTTGTGGGACATGGGCATTGCTGACTAGGTCACATTTATTGGCTGTCCCTAGTTGCCACTTGAGAAGGTGGTGGTGAGCTGCCTTCTTGACCCTTTGCTGTGCTGTAGGTGCTGTGGGTAGACCCTTAGGGAGGGAATTCCAGGATTCTGACCAAGCAACAGTGAAAGAATGGCAATATATTTCCAGGTCAGGATGGTGAGTTGCATGTGGAGAACTTGAAAGTGGTGTTCCCATGTGTTTGCTGTCCTTGTTCTTTGGGATGAAAGCAGTCATGGGTTTGAAATATGGTGTCTAAGGATCTTCGGTGAATTTCTGCAGTGCATCTTGTAAATG
This sequence comes from Chiloscyllium plagiosum, assembly GCF_004010195.1. NCBI lineage: Eukaryota > Metazoa > Chordata > Chondrichthyes > Orectolobiformes > Hemiscylliidae > Chiloscyllium > Chiloscyllium plagiosum. Next base: position 5,214,490 of record NC_057712.1, on the reverse strand, counting down.
ATATACACTGCTGCTATTGAACATTGGCGTTGAGAGTAGTGGATGGTTGTGGATGTGATACCATTCAAGTCGACTGTTTTATCCTGGATGGTATCAAGCTTCTTGAATGTTGTTGGAACTGCAACCATCCAGGCAAGTGGGGAGTATTCCATCACACTCCTGACTTGTGCCTTGTAGATGGTGGACAGGCTTTGGGGAGTCAGTGGGTGAGTTACTCACTGCAGTAATCCTCTGCTATTGCAGCACTGCATTTTTGTGGCAAGTTCAGTTGAGTTTCTCATCAATGGTAAGCCCCCAAAGGTTTGATGGTGGGGAAATCAGAAATGGCAACATCATTGAATGTCAAGGAGCAGTGATTAGGTTTGATTTGATTTGATTTATTTATTGTCGCATGTATCTTGTTACAAAATACAGTGAAAAGTGTTGTGTAGTGTTGCCACTCTCTGGCACCATCATAAAACAGAAAACAAAATGAAACTGGGAATATAAAGACAGAAAAATAAAGGCAAAAAGAAATAAAGTTTAACTTTATGGACCTTATTTTTAAGTGCTCAGCCTGGAACAGCCAGGCACAAGTCCCCTCAACACACCACTGGAACAAAAAAAATCTTTTTATTGGAGATGGTCATAGCCTGGCATTTGTGTGGTACTAATGTTATTTGCCACTTGTCAGTCCAAGCTTGGATATTGTACAAGTCTTGTTGCATTTAAACATGGACTCTTTCAGTACCTTGGAGTTGTGAATGGTGCTGAACATTGTGCAATCATCAGCGAACATCTTCACTTCTGACCTGATAATCAGGGTAGGTCATTGATGAAGCAGCTGAAGATGGTTGGGCCTAGGGCACTACCCTGAGGAGCTCCTGCAGATGTCCTGGAGCTGAAATGACTGACCTCCAACAACCACAACTATCTTCTTTTCCATCAGGTTTGACTCCAACCAGGGGAGAGTTTTGTCCTAATTCCCATTGATCCCAGTTTTGCCAGAGCTCCCTGATGCCACACTCTGTCCAATGAGACCTTGATGTCAAGGGCTATCGTTGTCACCTCACTACTTTCTACCTCAACTCCACTTGCTTTATGTTTGTCCCTCAATAAAAAGAATTCCTCTCCAAGTCATGAGCAACTACACTTCCAGCTCACAGATGTCCATCTTTTAAATCTCTTTTTATCACACTGCTCTTGATCTGCTCAGTTAATCCCTCATCTCCATTGTCTTTATCCCGAATGAACCCTTACTTTCTACAATTGTCATTCTTCCCACAAAGCTCCCATCTCCACTCCCTTAAACCAAAGAGGTACGGAGTTTGATGTATCTAGAGGGTAACTAGTTTATCTATTTTATTGTCTCACCTATCTGGACAACATCAAGGTTGACCAGGTCTTGTCTTCTCTGACAAAAAGAAAGAAGAGACCAGGACAATTTTTAACTAAGACTTTGATCATCTGTTTAGCTGCCTCTGCTACATTCCCCATTTTCCCTTTGTCAATCAAGTTACATTTCCTGCAATACCCCCCTGCACTAACTTTGACCTTACACCACCTCTGGTATATCTCTTACTTCCTCTCATCCACTCTTTGAGTTCTTGTTGTCCATGAAGTGGTGGATAGGCTTTGGGGAGTCAGTCGGTGAGTTACTCACTGCAGTAATCCTCTGCTGTTGCAGCACCGTGTTTATGTGGCAAGTCCAGTTGAGTTGCTTGTCTCTTATTCTCACCATTCTGTCCATGCAATTATCACTAAACTGTTAATGACCCAGTTATTTTTCCTTCCCTCTACACTAGCTGAAACTTGTAACATTCATTATCATCTCATATATTGTCACATGTTGTCATATACTGTCAACTCATATATTGTCCTCAGCACTTTTTGAACTGCCAACATTACACTCCTTCTCTCAGACAGCTCTTGATCCCTCTGCCCTTATGTACCATTTCCAGACATGATTATTCACATGGTTTCTTGGCTGGGTTCCCATTGTCCACCCTGCATTAACATTTACTTACCCAAGCTTTTGCTGCTGATGTCCTATAATTCCCATTCCCCTGTTACTTCTCTGTTCACTGACTCCATTGGCTTCCAATCCACCCATGCTTTCTTTTTAAAAGTCTAATCCTGTCCAATATCCCCAATGGTCTTGTTCCTTGCTCTAACGAAACAATCCTGTAAAATAAAAGCAAATTACTGTGGATGCTGGAATCTGAAACCAAAAGAGAAAATACTGGAAAATCTCAGCAGGTCTGGCAGCATCTGTAAGGAGAGAAAAGAGCTGAGATTTTGACCCTTTGTCAAAGCTATAAAAAGGGAGAAATAGGGAGGTATTTATACTCAGCTGAGACCCCTTTGTTTTCATTCTGCTCTGTAATTTTATTTCAATTATTGTATTTATCTTTTTTATATATATATTTTTTATATTTTTTTTACTGTTCTGTACCTCTTATTTCTTGATTGTCTCTCTTTCTCTCGCTCCCCACTCTCTCATCACCTTTTTCCTCTCCTCTTCCCCCTTTGCTAGCCTTCTTCCCTGTTTTCCATTTTGCCTCTGCTTCACCCATCCCCCCCATCCCCCACATATTTTGTCACACAGCACTGGCTTCAGCCTTGGTCATTCAGAGTTTCTAATCTCCCTATAATCTCTCAATGCACTGTCATTATCACCTCTTTATAGCTACCTTTGCTTCTGGAGCCATGACTCACCTTTTCTCAGCCTCGTATAAATACCTCCCTATTTCTCCCTTTATTTTAGCATTGACACTCAGTTAGACTCAAAACATCAGCTCTTTTCTCTCCTTACAGATGCTGCCCGACCTGCTGAGATTTTCCAGCATTTTCTCTTTTGGAACCCTGTAAAATAGCTTTATAACCTGCTGATAACTCTACATTCCTCCAATTCCTGTTTCTTATGCATCACCCACTCTTTTCCACCATTGGGGATGGTGGCTTTAGCCATCTATGTTTTAAATGTCACCATCTCTTTCTCCCCTAAAGATTCGAGAAGTTGTCTTCAAAATTCACTTCCTTCAATAACCATTTGCACTAACCTTCTGATTTCCCCTCCTTTATTTTAGCGACAATTTTTGTTTAGATATTTTTCTGCAATGCACCTTGTGATGTTTGCTTCTATTCAAAACACTGTATAAATGTAAATTATTACTATGGCTGTTTAACGTTTGCAGCAACAGCTTTGTTTGTAAGGAAGACATATTAGGATTCTAAGTGCTCACTGTGCAGGAACATTCCTGAACTATATACTTGCATTGTGAAATCTCTGCTAGGAGCATGAATCATCAAATTTACACATAAATTTACCCAATTTACCTGTTTTACTTGCAAACCATCTGCTCAATCACATTGAGACAACATAAATTTCAAGACTTGAATGCAGCTAATATGGGCTCTAGTGTGAAACACAGAGATGCTGCAATGCAGGAGGTCGGCCCTTCAGATGAGATATTAACCAGAGGTCCCAACTGGGGGTGGAGGCGAATGTTGAAAGTCCCTGAAATTAGACCAGTTCTTCTCAATTTATAACCAACACAGCTCTAGTCAATTGTCTGATTGCAAGATCTTGCTATTGTAAAAGTCAGTTTTTCATCATAACAATACTAATTAGGTCTTTCACATTCATTGCATGTCAAATCCTTGAGACATTTCTTAGAATTGTATTTAAGGTATTATGTAAATGTAAATCTTTTACATGACTGACAATGACAAATTACATTTATTCAACAGATTTAACAGTATTTTTAGAGTAATTTGTTATTCTTGCATATTTATTTATCTAAGTTGACACTCCTTTAAATGAGAATCATTGACTGTAGATGAAACATTTTAATAAGTGTCATTATTTATATAGGCTGCCTCCTTCAAAGCAGCACTTAATCACTAACTTGGAAAATCAGTGAGTTGGAATCAATATAAAACAGACTTAGCTGCAGACTGCATCGTACGTACAGACATATACAATATTTCAATAAGTTGTCATGGAATGGCTTTAACTCAATGCATGATTACAGCTTTATCCAACTGCAATTTAATGTTAACACTGCAGAGATGGTTTTAATTTGTATCAAGCAAAGAATTGACATTTCCAAACTTGCTGCTTGTATTTGTCATTGTCTCTATTTTAACGTCTAATTGTTGTTCTGGCAGACAACTCAATAAATGAAAGAAATCTTCATTGGCATAACTCCTTCTCCAGTCTTGCATGTTGAAGACTCACGTGTAACATGTTGTCCACCTAGATGTAAATTGTAAGTGAGATCTGAGCATGTTGTAACAGGTGTGCAGACTAGCATTGTCAAATTTCAATCAGCATTTGATAAGTTTAACCTTATCAGGGAGAAGGTTGGCAAAGGGGGGGGAAGAGGAGAGGAGAAAGGTGATGAGAGATTGGGGAGCAAGAGAAAGACAATCAAGAAATAAGATGTACAGAACAGTTGATAAGTTTAACCTTATCAGGGAGAAGGTTGGCAAAGGGGGGGAAGAGGAGAGGAGAAAGGTGATGAGAGATTGGGGAGCAAGAGAAAGAGAGACAATTAAGAAATAAGAGGTACAGAACAGTGAAAAGTATATAATATATATATAAGTTTAACCTTTCAGTGGCCTTTTACATCTCACCTTGTCCACAAAGCCTTGGTTTGGTGGTAAATTGTGGGTATATAGAATTTTGCTGGCTGCCATCTTGAGATCGGACCAAATATTTACTAGGTGTTGGAAACCAATTGCATTAGGCATCTATTTCAGGATGAAGGAAGATGGATTAATACCTGATTTTAATGTTGTTCATCTTTACCAGCCCCATTTACTTTCTTGTTACCCCTCTGATCACTCCTTTATCAACGAAAAAAAAAATGCTCATTTATTTTATACTTTTCATGCCTGCCACACAACTAAGTCCTTTACAGCTAATGGAATACTTTTAAATTGTCTTACAGGCGGCACTCTGGGTTAACCCCACCATGAGATCACCTGCGACTTGCACTTTAAGTATTTTACACTTAGCTGATTAGAGAGCTAGAAGGAAATGGCATGTTGCTTCTAGCCTTGCATCTTTCCAAAACATTTGCTGTTGCTGCCATAATGCTGCCACTCTTAATTCCACCCAATCACCAACGCTTTTAATCCACATACTCCTCTCCCTCTCCACCAATACCCAAATCTGACCTTTGATTCCAATCTTCAACCTTGAGCCCTAATGTATCCCTCAGCTTCAATGCAGATCACTCAAAGCTTGAGATCCATTTCACATGGGATTGCTGTTAGACTTGTAGCAGCTGATCAGTGGCCTGATATGCTTTAGCTCTATTATTTTAGGGCCCATAGTCCAACACCAGGCAATGCCTTTTTCCTTATCATTCAGGCATTGACAAACATCTCAGCCATAGATTTCACTTGACAATAAATGAATGAGTAGCAAATGTAGTCTCTTCAGAAATAAATGATGTCAGACATGGCTCAACTGGAAGCACCCTTAGCTCAAAGTCATAAAGATGTTACTTTAAGTCCCACTCCAGGATGTGAGCACAAAAATGAAAACTGAAGATCCAGTGCCATTCTGTCTGATATTCTGTTTTTGTGCTAAGATATTAAACCAAAGCACTGGATAACCCTTTCAGTGGTAACTGACTGTTTTCCAGTTGGGTTCATGTTAATTCCATGACAACAAGAACAACAATTTAAAAGTATTCCATTACCTATAAAGGATGTAGTTGTGTGGTAGACATGAAAAGTACAAACTAAATGAACGTTTTCCTTTTTCTTCATTGATAAGAGAGGGATAACGGGAAAGTAAATGGGGCCAGTAAAGATGAACAACATTAAAGCCAACCATTAATCCATCTTCCTTTGTGTAGCAACAAAACAAAGGGGAAAGATAACCCCAGAAAATAAAATACAGCTACATGTTAATCTTGTCTGTTGAAGTTGAGATTTTCACATTTTACTTCCTGACTGCTAATGACACATGGGTAGTACTTTATTCATTTATCATTTCTGAACTGTTGTGCACCATTTATTCAAATACATATCACTTGAAAGCAAGTTTAAAGCGAAAAGCAAGATTTATGCAGGACTGGATTTTGGAAGCCCACATGAATTGGGAAAAGGAAACGGACCTGTTTGGAACATACCAAAGCTGGGCCATATTCCAGTTTACAGCCTCCAATCCCATCTAAAATGGCCCATCAGGCAAAGTGGTCAGTTAACTAAAAGCGCTAAAAGAGCTACTGATGCTCTCCCTGAACCAGGTAGACAGCAACTCTTCAAGAAAGCAATTTACCAGCTTTTACCAGGGGATATTAGAGATGGACTACAAATGTTGAAGTAGATGGAAATCCCTGCCTCCCATTGAAAGAATGACAGAAGGTTCTATGATCAACTGAAATTTTTCAGGCAGCCTATAGCAGCCAACCCCCCACCCCCACCTGCTTCTCCTAACAGCACCTGGAATATAACACATACCTGGAAGCATCCTCCCATCAAAGGACTTTATGGGTGGCACGGTGGCTCAGTGGCTCGCACTGCTGTCTCACAGCACCAGCGACCCAGGTTCAATTCCAGCCTCGGGTGACTGTCTGAGTGGAGTTTAAACATCTCCCCTGTGTCTGCGTGAGTTTTCTCTGGGTGCTCTGTTTCCTACCACAGTCCAAAGATGTGCAAATTTGAGTGGATTGGCCATGGGAAATTGACCTGTGGTGTCCAGGACTGTGCAGGCTAGGTGGGCTAGCTATGGTAAAAACCCCATGTGAGGATACGGTTGGGGGGGGATAGGTCTGGGTGGAATAATCAGTTCAGACTTGATTGGCTGAAAGGCCTCTTTCTGTACTGTAGAGGTTCAATGACAGGGTGTAGAGGTGAGTGATGCATAATTAATTTGAGTGCTGCCATAGTTGTGAGTGTAGGCCAGTCAAAAGAGGGGTTTCCCCTCCATAATACTGGTCTGGCAGTTCCAGTCATCTCTTTTTCAGAAGTTGTAACAAGTGCTGAGAGGTCATCTCCACCTCAGGTCACCCTCTGTCTTCCTCACTTGCATCGGCAGCTCCAGCTCCTTCAGTACTGCAGGGCTTCCCATTGCCTTCCAGCTTCTAGAGACTGCCCTCCCTCCTCAATTGGGTGGCCAATGGCCTTCTGCTCTTTCATCATTCTCTTTTGAAAAAAAATCACAGCAATGTGACTGGGGACTTGAGAATGACCCTGGCATCAGGGCTCAAATGGAGAAATGAAAACCTGGATTACAATGACTAACACAAATAACTCGTTATTTCATGTTAATAAGCAAAATAAATGCATTTGGTCTCTTTTTGAGAGTTGATGCACACATAAAAGCAAGGAGGGTTGTTGAGTGCGTGGTTTTACATTCTCTTTTAAAATTAACAAAGCACCATTTTGCTTGTAATAACAACAAGATATTAACAAAGATGCCTTTGTGGAACTGAGTGAGGACAGATTGTAGGTGCGGAAACTGGGAGCAGCAAGTTCTTTGTTTAATCTGAAAAAGGCCTTGAATCTCGGTGTCAGCCAGTGATGTATTTATAGTATTTCCTGTTATTTTAGTGAGTGCTATGGTTTAGTTTAGGATTTTTTCATGCCTGTCTTTTTAAGTTGGTATTAACTCATTTGATGAGTTGGTTGTGGAGACAGCTTATATTCATTTGCTTTACAAAGACTGAATGAGCATGTGAGCAAGTGTCATCCTTTATAATATGCTATGAAGTTTTCCTTTTTCCTCACTCTCCCAGCATTCGAACAGTAGAAGAGGATATTGGGTTGTGTTGTAATATTTCCTTTAATTTACAGCAGCTGAAATAAATATTCCTACTGTCAGTTATCGCCTGGAAGGAGAGGAATTGGTCACAGGCTAAATTCCTTAAATTTGTTCACCCTTGGGTGGTCCTGCACTGCAGGGCTTATGTGTACAACATCATATGGAATTTATTCATTACAATAAATACCGTATCGACTAATCTCCATTCATGTCTTGGAAACATCGAGGGAGTTTTAACTTGGCTGATGTGCTGGTAACAGGGAGGAGGCAGAGACAATGGGGAACCCAGAAAGTTCAGCAATGTGCTTGCTTGTAGCTTTATAAGTCAGCCACTGCATTTGTATCTGACTTTCAGGTTTCCCACCAATCAGTGCGTGCGGGTGAAATTACCCCCCATAAATCTATTGTATCTCACCTTCTTAATATTGGAACAGAGAGAAGTTTACAACTAAATTGAAGGGATGTCCAGGCCTTTGAACAAAGGAAAAAGCTGCAACAATAGATTCCAAAATTGGTCAGACTGCACTGATACTTCTCGAGAGTTGTTTCTGCGTTTTATAGGGGAACTTGTCGTACCTCTGACAGGAGAAAGAAACCTACCAAGGGGAACAAAGTCATGACGTGGAGGTGCAGGTGTTAGACTGGAGTGGACAAAGTCAGACGTCAGACAACACCAGGTTATAGTCTGACAGGTTTATTAGAAATCACAGGCTTTCAGAGCACTGCTTGTTTGTGACTTCTATTAAACCTGTTGGACTATAACCTGGTGTCGTGTGACTTCTGACTTAAAATAGAAGATTTGGAAACCACTGACAAAGAGATCAACCTGTGGTGCTAAGCCCCTGGATGCAGTGTCTAAAAGCTTTAACCATATGATCAGGTGAGAGACAAAAACTACCACAGTTTGTTTCTCTTACCAAGTCACCTTGGTAAGCTCACCTTGTTTACCCGTTCATCTCCTCTAACCCACATCTGGCCATCCACTCAATGATGAAAAAGGAGAAAGTGAGGACTGCAGATGCTGGAGATCAGAGCTGAAAAATGTGTTGCTGGAAAAGCGCAGCAGGTCAGGCAGCATCCAAGGAACAGGAGAATCGACGTTTCGGGCATGAGCCCTTCTTTAGGAATGAGGAAGGTGTGCCAAGCAGGCTAAGATAAAAGGTAGGGAGGAGGGACTTGGGGGACGGGCGTTGGGAATGTGATAGGTGGAAAGAGGTTAAGGTGAGGGTGATAGGCCGGAGAGGGGGTGGTGGCAGAGAGGTCGGGAAGAAGATTGCAAGTCAAGAAGGCTGTGCTGAGACCGAGGGTTGGGACTGAGATAAGGTGGGGGTAGGGGAAATGAGGAAGCTGGAGAAATCTGCATTCATCCCTTGTGGTTGGAGGGTTCCTAGGTGGAAGATGAGGCGCACTTCCTCCAGGCGTCGTGTTGCCATGGTCTGGC
>NC_057712.1:5201187-5202705 GCF_004010195.1 Chiloscyllium plagiosum | reverse complement strand
AGTGAGTATCAGGGAAAGGGAGTGAGTATCAGGGAAAGGCAGTGAATATCAGGGAATGGCTGTGAGTATCAGGGAATGACAGTGAGTATCAGGGAAAGGCGGTGAGTACCTGGGAATTGCAGTGAGTATCAGGGAAAGGGAGTGAGTACCTGGGAATGACAGTGAGTATCAGGGAAAGGGAGTGAGTATCTGGAATGGCAGTGAGCAGGAAAGCCCTACTATTATCTTCTGCCTGTATAGGAGGTGCCACTGGATTTCAACTGATTCTCGGTGTGACTAACCTGAGCGTCATTTGACCTTGAAAGCTCCAAGTCATTTCGTCATAGGGTCATATCATCATAGAGTCATGCAATTGTACAGCATGGGAACAGACCCTTCGGTCCAATCCATCCATGCCGACCAGATATCCCAACCCAATCTAGTCCCATTTCCAACACTTGGCCCATATCCCTCTAAACCCTTTATACTCATATAACTATTCAGATACCTTTTAAATGCTGTAATTGTACCAGCCTCCACCACTTCCCCTGGCAGCTCATTCCATACACGCGCTACACTCTGTGTGGAAAAGTTGCCCCTTAGTCTCTTTTCAACCTTTCCCTTCTCACCCTAGTGCTATGCATCTCGATTGGACTCCCCCACCCCAGGAAAATGACCTTGATTATTTATCCTATCCATGCCCCTCATGATTTTCTAAATCTCTGTTAAGGTCACCCTTGCAGCCTCCAACCCTCCAGGGAAAACAGCCCCAGCCTATTTAGCCTCTCCCTTTAGCTCAAACCTTTTGTTTGTTTATGTTTCTCTCAGATATATTATACATCCCATAGGAAGCACAACAGGCAGAGAAATTTGTTTTTAGAGGGTGTCACACATTTCAGGAACATGACAGGTCAGCACTGATGGAGACTGCCTACCAGCTCTGCTACATATACCCCTCAGTGAACCACCAAAAACAATAGTTATATTTCATATGGTGTTTCACACATCACAAAGTGACAGAGAGTAGGTGCTGGAGACAGGAATAAGAGTGACATATCCCCATCAGAGTGTGCTGGGCTCTTCAAACATTACTCAGTTGGACAGAGATGCTGAGTCTTAGGGACTGTTGATGAAGTGAATATTTTGAACGATCAGCATAAGTGTTGTTGGTCTTTCCAGCCATCTTGTACACTTTTGGAGGAAAATTGGAGAAGTCTGTCTCTGTACTATGAGGCTGATGTTTTACAGACCATCAAAATGGAAAGACCACATCCACAGAAAGAGTGGCTACTTGCATGGAGCATCAGATCCACCAGACAGACACTCATGTATACAGGTATCACTAACACTGGTACACTCTGAATGTTACTGTAACAGATTCTGGATTAGTGAGGCTGGAAAAGCGCAGCAGTTCAGGCAGCATCCGAGGAGCACTAAAATCGACGTTTCAGGCAAAAGCCCTTCATCAGGAATAAAGGCAGTGAGCCTGGAATGTGGAGAGATAAGCTAGAGGAGGGTGGGGTGGGGAGAAAGTAGCAT